>NC_135983.1:5586647-5861647 GCF_053455715.1 Rhinoraja longicauda
CGTGTTGCAGTTGTATAAGACGTTGGTGAGGCTGCATTTAGAGTATTGTGTTCAGTTCTGGGCACCAGGTTATGGGAAAGATGTTGTAAAGCTGGAAAGGGAACAGAAAAGATTTTCGAGGATGTTGCCAGGACTAGAGGGTCTGAACTATAGGGAGAGGTTGAGTAGGCTGGGACTCTATTCCTTGGAGCGCAGGAGGATGAGGTGTATAAAATCACGAGAGGAATAGATTGGGTAGATGCACAGAGTCTCTAGCCCAGTGTAGGTGAATCGAGGGCCAGAGGATACAGGTTTAAGGTGAAGGGGAAAGCTGGCAGAGGAGGTAGTTAAGGCTGGGAATATCCCAACATTTAAGAAACAGTTAGACAGGTACATGGATAGGACAGGCTTGGAGGGATATGGACCAAACGCGGGCAGGTGGGACTAGTGTAGCTGGGACATGTTGGCTGGTGTGGGCAAGTTGGGCAGAAGGGCCTGTTTCCACACTCCATCGTTCTACGACTCTACAACTCAGCGGGTCAGGCAGCATCTCTGGAGAAAAGGAATGGGTGACATTTCGGGTCTGAACCCTTCATCAGACTGAAAGATTGAGAAGGCCAGAACGAAACAGGGCCGGCAACAGATGACCTCAGTATGGGTGGAGCCCACAATGGTCCATTGATGGCTGAGGGAGATGTGCTAACCACAGGGATACAAGGATGCCAACAGTGGAACTAGGATGATGACTAGGGTGGGAGAGAGGGGAGGAGGGAAGGAAGTGGGACTAGAAATTAGAGAAATCAACGTTCACACCGGGCTGTAAGCTGCCCAAGTGAAATATGAGACGCTGTTCCTCCAATTTGCGTGCGGCCACATCCTGACAGTGATGCAGGTTTGAAGTGTAGTTCCTGTAATAATATTGGGAACATGGTGCATCGCAAACACATGCAGGTGGCAAGGCAATTATTGTGGGATAATTTACTTTTAGTTCATCACTTGTAGGAGCAGAATAAGTCTATTCGGCCCATCAAGTCTACTCCGTCATTCAGTCATGGCTGATCTATCTTTCCCTCTCAACCCCATTCTCCTGCCTTCTCCCCACAATCCCTGACACCCGTACTAATCAGGAATCTATCAATCTCCGCCTTAGTTGATAGCTAAGCAATAAACATTGACCAGAATCATCATTCTCCCAAGAAACCAAATGAGAAGCATAGCAACAAGGAACTGCAGATGCTGGTTTACAAAAAAACGACACAAGGTGGTGGAGTGACTCAGTGGGTCAGGCAGCAACTCTGGAGAGCAAACCCACACGTTCAAAAGTTCATAACTGATAGGAGCAGAATTAGGCCATTCGACCCATCAAGTCTACTTCGCCATTCAACCATGGCTCATCTATTCCTCCCTCCTAACCCCATTCTCCTGCCTTTTCCCCATAACCCCTGACATCGGTACTAATCAAGAATTTATCCATCTCTGTCTTTAAAATATCTATCGACTTGGCCTCCACAGCCTTCTGTGGCAATGAATTCCACAGATTCCTATTATTGTCCCTGGTGTGAGAAGTATCATCCATCAGACACTCCCACACTCCAAAAACATACAGGTGTGTAGGTTAATTGGCTTGGTATAAGTGTAAATTGTCCCTAGTGTGTGTTAATGTGAGGGGATCGTTGGTCGGTGTGGACTCAGTGGGCCGAAGGGACTGTTTCCGCACTGTATCTCTAAACAAAAAAACTAAACTAAAACTAAAGAAGGCCTGGTCCGATGAGCAAGTGAGTCGGGATCAGGAAAATGGCATTATTATAAAATGGGTTGCACCAGTCCATCAAAGAAGCCCTGTGCATAAATAATGGAAGTTAAGTTCAAACTTTACATGTCATGAATAAACTGCTGGCAGCTAAAGGTGGTGGAAAATCTCTATTAGGAGTTAGGAGGCATTAGGAGTTCATGATTATCCAATCTCTGAATAATCTGACTGTAAATATTAAGAACTAAGAGCAACACAGAGGCACAGCGGGTAGAGCTGCTGCCTCACAGCGCCAGAGACCCGGGTTTGATCCTGACCGCGGCTGCTGTCTCTGTGGAGTTTGCACGTTCTCCCTGTGACCACGTGGGTTTCCTCCAGGTGCTCCGGTTTCCTCTCACACTCCAAAGATGTGCGGGTTTGTAGGTTAATTTGCTTCGGTAAATTGGCGATCGTGTGTGGGGAGTGGATGTGAAAGTGGGACATCGTAGAACTAGTGTGAACGGGTGATCGATGGTTGGCATGGAATTAGTGGGCCAAAGGGCCTGTTTCTATGCTGTATCTGTTAATCAATCAATCAAACTAACGATAGACAATAGACAATAGGTGCAGTAGTATGCCATTCGGCCCTTCGAGCCAGCACCACCATTCAATGTGATCATGGCTGATCATTCTCAATCAGTACCCCGTTCCTGCCCTCTCCCCATACCCCCTGACTCCGCTATCCTTAAGAGCTCTATTTAGCTCTCTGTTGAATGCATTCAGAGAATTGGCCTCCACTGCCTTCTGAGGCAGAGAATTCCAAGATTTACAACTCTGTAAACCCAAGGTACACCTGTGATTTGGAGCTCCAGGTAAAATTAAGATGTTAGTTTAGTTTAGTTTTGTTTACTTTAGTTCATTGTCACATGTACCGAAGTACAGTGAAAAGCTTTTGTTGCGTACTAAACACTCAGTGAAAAGACAGTGCATGATTACAATCAGGCCATCCACAGTCTAAAGTGATGAAGGGAATAACATTTAGTGCAAGACAAAGTCAGTAGATAGATAGAGAGAGAGAGAGAGAGAGAGAGAGAGAGAGAGAGAGAGAGAGAGAGAGAGAGAGAGAGAGAGAGAGAGATGACAGACAGACATACAGACAGACAGACAGACAGACAGACAGACAGACAGACAGACAGACAGACAGACAGACAGACAGACAGACAGACAGACAGACAGACAGACAGACAGACAGACAGACAGAATATCTACTAGCCTTTTTATCCAGAGAACTGAGCTCAAATTTCAAAATAGCAGTTAGAGAATTTAATTTCAAGGAAGTAAATATCACTTTATTTTTGTTTTAATCTAGTCTCGGCGACGAGATGGTTGGGTTGTGTCAAAAACTGCTTGGATGACTCATGCTGCCGCCGAGATGGAAGGGGATCGGGGGGGGCAGCCTAGTTGTCCGCTGCGATGAGAAGATAAGACCGTTCGATAAACTATTTGTAACTTTGTCGGCGCCAGAAACGTGGCAACTGTTTGTGTACTGCCTCGGACAGGTCTGCTGATGTGATTTTACCGGGTTTGGAAAATCAAGAATTCACTGTACCCCAGTAGATGTGACAAGTGTGTGTGTGTGTGTGTGTGACTCCTGGTGTGGAAACTGTTCACTCCTAAATTCCCAACTGAAATGTTCTGGTTAAATTGCCAGTTTGAAAGTGAATTGGGGCTTTCACATGGAGAGGAAAGGTTTAGCTACATGAATAGGAACAAAAAACTGCAGATGCTGGTTTAAATCGAAGGTAGACACAAAATGCTAGAGTAACTCAACAGGTCAGGCAGCATCTCGGGAGAGAAGGGGAATGGGTGCCGTTTCGGGTCGAGACCCTTCTTCAGTCCGAGGAAGGGTCTCGACCCGAAACGTCACCCGTTCCTTCTCTCCCGAGATGCTGCCTGACCCGCTGAGTTACTCCAGCATTTTGTGTCTACCTTTAGCTAAATGAAGTCCAACATCAAGAGTGTTTAATTGTTATATGTCCCAGACAGAACCATGAAATTCTTACTAAAAGCGCACATGTATACATAGTACACTGTAAACACTACAATGTGAAAAGAAAGTTCAGACTGTGTGTATAGACATGCACATACACACACACACACACACACACACACACACACACGCACACACACACACACACGCACACACACACACACACACACACACACACACACACACACACACACACACACAAATATACAATAATAATAATAATAATCCATTTATTTTATATAGCGCCTTATCACATGCTCAAAGCGCTTTACAAAAACAATTAACATAGAAACAAACAGACAAACTATCCTGACGGAAAAGCGGCGAATACACAATGCCAGCGTCCTCTCACGTCAGGGTCCGGCAGTAGACATTAAAAAGCACAAGACACACAGATATAATTTTTTACACAAAATATATATATATATACACACATACATACAAGTAAAAACAAACAAACATTAAAATACAAAAAGACAAAACCAATGCGCCCAAGTCTTTGTAGTTAAGAGCTTAGTTAGAGGTTGTGGTGTTTAATTTCCTGATGGCTGTTGGGAAGAAGCTGTTCCTGAACCTGGACGTCACAGTTTTCAAGCTCCTGTATCTTCTTCAGTATGGCAGGAGTGAAATGAGAGCGTGGCCAGGGTGGTGTGGGTCTCTGACGATGCGGGCTGCCTTTAGCTGCCATGGATAGGAGAGGTTTAGAGGGGCATGGGTCAAACACAGACAGATGGGACTGGCGCAGATGGGACATTTGTGGACACCATGGGCATGTGAGGCCGAAGGGCCTGTTTCCATGCAGTCTGACTCTACGACTCTAGGTTAGGAATTCAGGCATTGAATATCCCATGGACACAAAAAAATAAAAATAAAGCAGATGTTACAACACACACACACACACACATCTGGCTCAGGGTTACTCAGTACAAGGTGCAGGAACTGGTGCTTGCTGGATATGTTTGTGTCAGCGGCTGTGAGATGTTGTGGGAGATGCTTCTTCCTCCTTTCAGCATCAAGGTGCAGAGGTTCGCTCCGAGCCCCGTCAGTGCCAGCGTGCCAGACTATCTAGGCATCCAGTGGGACAAGGAGAAGACTTTTTAATTACGTTAAAAGGGCCATGGGCTCGCGGGCAGATGTTGGTGCTAATTGTTCCGCACACACACACACACACACACACAGCCTCCTTTAGATCTAGCAGACTTGTTTATTTAGACTGCTTTCAGTCGGCTGCCGTGCAGGTGAGGAGTCCCTCACTTTCGCAAGCGGTTTGCAACCATCACTGACTAGCGGCGGCCCCATCAATTGACAGGGTGCCCGGACCAAGAGAAACATTGAAACGCACAGAGATTATTGGCGTGGGGCAGCTCGCAATGAACTCCAGTGTCAAACTGTACAACTCCGCCCCCTTCCCCCCCTGGCGAGGCTGACTCCTCTCCCCAATCTTTGCACATCCCCAATCCTTACCACCTGTCACTTTAACTTCATGTTTCATGTATTTTGTGTTCCGTGACTTTGGCAGATCAATTTCCCTCCTGGGATAAATAAAGCTCTATCTTATCATATCATATCATATCATATATATACAGCCGGAAACAGGCCTTTTTGGCCCACCAAGTCCGTGCCGCCCAGCGATCCCCGCACATTAACACTATCCTACACCACTAGGGACAATTTTTTTTACATTTACCCAGCCAATTAACCTACATACCTGTACGTCTTTGGAGTGTGGGAGGAAACCGAAGATCTCGGAGAAAACCCACGCAGGTCACGGGGAGAACGTACAAACTCCTTACAGTGCAGCACCCGTAGTCAGGATCGAACCTGAGTCTCCGGCGCTGCATTTGCTGTAAAGCAGCAACTCTACCGCTGCGCTACCGTGCCGCCCTTATCGTATCGTATCGTATCGTAAATAGAACCAGGCATTTAAGACATAAAAAAGACATTTTAAGAGACAGTTAGGTACATGGACAGGACAGGTTTGGAGAGATATGGACCAAACGCGGGCAGGTGGGACTAGTGTAGCCGGGACATGTTGGCCGGCGTGGGCAAGTTGGGCCGAAGGGCCTGTTTCCACACTGCATCACTCCACGACTCCATTACAAGTCTGAAGAAGGGTGTGGAACTGAAACGTCACCCATTCCCTCCATCCGGAGACGCCGCCAGTCCCGCTGAGTCAACCCCAGCATTTCGTACCTGTCTTCGGTGTAAACCAGCATCTGCAGTTCCTTCCTGCACATTTAAGACAGAAGGCAGCTTTAAGGAGGGAATAATGTCGGGTGTAAGGCCGTGGCAGTGTTGGATGGGAACGAGTACTGATGGATTACGGTCACATCAATTTCTGAGGCAAAACCTTCAGGAGCAGCGGAGTCAGTGAAATTTACATTATTAATCTCTCGTAATAATCCGCAGCTCAAGTAGGCCGAGAACATAGCACTCGGGCTGTACATTGGCCAGGCTGTATAAATAACTACCCTGCGCTCAATTTAATTGCACTCTTGTGAAAGTGCTCCTCTTCTCTGCGTCTAATTACTTTTAGTTTCATTAGGTCGAGTGAAATCCATCCCGGCTCTGCTACAATGAAAAATTCATATTCTGACTTCTGTTCAGTGAAATATTTAAATGTTAATAACCATTCATTCCGGACATGCTATCTCTACGGCGCTCGGCTTAACTCAAAATCTATTTAATCTACTGAATGTCATTAAATGATTATGGCATAAGAGAGGCTTGAAGTGACTCCACAGTAAAAAAAAAAAGAGGGCTTTAGAATATTCCTTAATTTAATTTATTCTCGTGCATGAAGAACGACAAAAAAAGCATAAAATATCTCTCTTCTGTGCATCCATTTGAGTGGATAATGATTTAACTGTTTTCTATTGTGTTGCAGCTGCTATGTATTATCACACAGAGTGTAAAAACTACATACCCCGGTAGTTTTTGATTCGATTCCAAATATTACTCCTTTTAAAGCCATTAAAAGATTATCACTGATTTAACCAAATGTCTGTTTTGTGCATTAGGAACAGCCTGTATTCTGAATCCCCCAATTGCCACTTCCCCCCTATCTTTTCTCCCATTATCTCATTCACACAGCAGTATTTAATTCCATTCCCATGAATATGCAATGAATTTAATTTTGAACACTATTTTCATCTGCTCCTGTAATCACAAAAAATGCTGGTCTAATTAGTTTCTAATTACTTGCTTTAATTGTTGTAGTAATCATTTTAATTACCCAAATGCACAGACATCAAACGCTAAAAGGAAAATAATGCTTTTGTGCCCCCCCCTACCTTGCCCCCTGTTCAGTGTTGGTGTCGCTCGGTTTCCCAACACCGGCGACCTGCGTGCCAGGCGGAGAGGTGAGAGAGAAGGGGGTGATGTTGGGGTCGATGGGGGTTGATAGAGGTGTGGAGAGTGAGAGAGACTCACACTGCCTGAGGCAGAGACCATGTCCCCTGCCTGCCCTCTGCATGCCTTCACTGTGCAGTAAACCTGCAAACCTCACCCCCTCCTCTCTCTCGCTCGCTCTCTCTCCCCTTTTCCCCCTTTCTCCCTCTTCCCTTCTCCCTTTCTCTGTCCCTCCTTCCCCCACTCCCCCCTTCCCTTTCTCCCAAGTCCCCTTACCCCTTTTTCCTTCCTCCCTCTCCCCTCCCCCTCCCTTTCCTTCACCCCCCTCCCTCTCCCCTCTCCCTCACCCCCCTCCCTCTCCCTTTCCTTCACCCCCCTCCCTCCCCTCTCTCACCCTCCCCTCTCTCTCCCCCTCCCCTCTCTCCCCCTCCCCTCTCCCCCCTCCCCGCTCTCCCCCTCTCTCCCCCATCCCCTCTCTCCCCATCCCCTCTCTCCCCATCCCCTCTCTCCCCCCTCCCCTCTCCCCCTCCCCCTTTTCTCCTTTCTCCCTTTTCCTTTCCTCCTTCACTTTCCCCCCATGTCTCTCCCCCCCTCTCTACCCCCCTCCCCTCTCTCCCCCTCCCCTCTCTCCCCCCTCCCCTCTCCCCCTTTTCTCCTTTCTCCCTTTTCCTTTCCTCCTTCACTTTCCCCCCATGTCTCTCCCCCCCCCTCTCTACCCCCCTCCCCTCTCTCCCCCTCCCCTCTCCCCCCTCCCCGCTCTCCCCCTCTCTCCCCCATCCCCTCTCTCCCCATCCCCTCTCTCCCCCATCCCCTCTCTCCCCCCTCCCCTCTCCCCCCTCCCCCTTTTCTCCTTTCTCCCTTTTCCTTTCCTCCTTCACTTTCCCCCCATGTCTCTCCCCCCCCTCTCTACCCCCCTCCCCTCTCTCCCCCCTCCCCTCTCTCCCCCCTCCCCTCTCTCCCCTCTCTCCCCCCTCCCCTCTCTCCCCTCTCCCTCTCCCCCTCCCCTCCCCTCTCCCCCTTTTCTCCTTTCTCCCTTTTCCTTTCCTCCTTCACTTTCCCCTCATGTCTCTCTCCCCCCTCCCCTCTCTCCCCCCTCCCCTCTCTCCCCCCTCCCCTCTCTCCCCCCTCCCCTCTCTCCCCTCTCTCCCCCCTCTCCCCCTCCCCTCTCTCCCCCCCTCCCCCCTCCCCTCCCCTCTCCCCCTTTTCTCCTTTCTCCCTTTTCCTTTCCTCCTTCACTTTCCCCCCATGTCTCTCTCCCTTCCCTTCCCTCCCTCCCCTCCCCACCAAGCCATTAAAGTTAAAATATACAGCTCTCCTCCTCCGTGGGCACCAGCCACACAGCCACCAATTGGATGTGCTGGAAGCATTGCCAAGCAGATGGTATATCATGAAATTTTATGAAATTATTGCACCAGTGAGGTGTTTTGTAAGACAACAGCTGTGACGGAGACGGGACATTATAAATACTCACAGGTGTTGGAGCTCGGTGCTGCCAGCCACAACATAAAAAATTAAATTATAAACAAACAGGCAAATGTTGTAATCTCTCGCATACACACCACTTACGGGAAAATTGCTTAAACTAAGCAAAGAATTAAATTTTAATTTGCATAAAATATTTATTCAGACTAAGGAATTCCATTGCAAGCCCCTCTGATGGCAGCGTTTTTAAAATGAGTGAGATGTGTAGTAGCCAGGGTGTGGAGACTGGCCAGGCCTCGCTGACCGCCTGCTCCTCTCTCGCTCCGGGCACTGGATTCCCACTTCCCGGGAAAAGTTTGTGCTTCCCATCAACTTTCTCCTCACATTGGTTCTCTTTTTTTAGTCATGAGTCATTGCAGATGACATCACAAGGACGAGAGGTTGTGGAAAGGGGTTATGTGTACACACTGAGGGGCTTATACAGATTTATATATCTATGTGTGTGTGTCTGTTACCGTCTTTGTATCATATCATATCATATATATACAGCCGGAAACAGGCCTTTTCGGCCCTCCAAGTCCGTGCCGCCCAGCGATCACCGTACATTAACCCTATCCTACACCCACTAGGGACAATTTTTACATTTTCCCAGCCAATTAACCTACATACCTGTACGTCTTTGGAATGTGGGAGGAAACCGAAGATCTCGGAGAAAACCCACGCAGGTCACGGGGAGAACGTACAAACTCCTTACAGTGCAGCACCCGTAGTCAGGATCGAACCTGAGTCTCCGGCGCTGCATTCGCTGTAAAGCAGCAACTCTACCGCTGCGCTACCGTGCCGTGTTTGTGTCTATATCCCTGTACGTGTGTGCATGCACATGTGTGTGTAGTTTATGTGTGTCTGTATGTGTATCTGAATATGTGAGTGTGTTTGTGTCTGTATAGTTATGTGTCTGTGCGTGTGTATCTGTTTCTGTAAGTGTGTGTGTGTGCGTATGTGTGTGTGTGTAAGGATGTGTGTCTTTATGGATGTGTGTAAGGATGTGTGTGTGTCTGGGTGTGTGTGTAAGGATGTGTGTCTTTATGTGTGTGTGTGTGTGTGTGTCTGGGTGTGTGTGTGTAAGGATGTGTGTCTGGGTGTATCTGGGTGTGTGTGTAAGGATGTGTGTCTGGGTGTCTGGGTGTGTGTGTAAGGATGTGTGTCTTTATGTATGTGTGTGTGTGTGTGTGTCTGGGTGTGTGTGTCTTAATGTGTATGTGTCTGGGTGTGTGTGTAAGGATGGGTGTGTGTAAGGATGTGTATCTTTATGTGTGTGAGTGTCTGGGTGTGTGTGTGTAAGGATGTGTGTAAGGATGTGTGCCTTTACGTGCGTGTGTCTGGGTGTGTGCAAGGATGTGTGTCATTTTATGTGTGTGTGGCTGTGTAAGGATGCATGTCTTCATATATGTGTGTATTTGTCTTTGTAATGATGTGTGTTTTGATATGCGTGTGTGTGTCACGGTGTCTGTCTCTGTGTCTGTATGTGCGTGCATGTGTATGCGTGGGTGGTGTACATGTACCTACTGTATATACCTTTGACACTGCATATTCGTTTGCGTATAAATATATGGGAATATTTATCGGTACATGTGAGTAAATTGTGTTTCTACACGCGTACGTATACGAATAAAATGTGTGCATGCATGTTCATATACAGCTTAACATTCATGTCCATTCAGTTTAACTCTTGGACCAGACACTCTAAAAAATCGGCAGCGTTCAAGAAATGATGACCTTTATAGTGGCAGAGACAGACTACCTGTGACAGTCATTGCTGATGGCCGGTGTAATCATTGATATCAGCAGAATAAAATGACAAGATGAATTATATACATATATAGACACACATACACACACGTATATGTACATAAACATACATATATATATGTGCGTGAGCGTGTGAAAATGCGTGAGTATATATACATACAGACACACATATATACACACACACACACACACACATGTATTCACACACATATGCAATATATATATGTAATAAATATATATACAGGCAATAAATATATATATATGCAATAAATAAATATATATATGCAATAAATTGTTATATATAAACAATGAATATATATGCAATAAATATATATATACATCTATATATACACACGCACACATATATTGCACATATACATATTATTGCATATATGTGTATATATGCAATAACACGTATTTGTGCAATATGTATGTATATATATATATACATGCACACATATCTGCAATAATATCTATATGTGCAATATATATATATATATATACGTGCAAATATATGCAATAGCATGAATATGTGCAATATGTATGTATATATATGCACACATATATGCAATAATATGTATATGTGCAATATGTGTACACACACACACACACACATATATTATATATATATATATGCAATAAATATATATTTAAAGATGAAACAAGACTCGCTGCTAAAACCTACTCGCAATACTCTTGGGCCTGGCGTAGAATGTGGTGTCAAATGTTGACAGATGTGTTGCAAAGTTGATTGTGTTTTATCATCTGTGTTCATTTAGCGTTGGAGACAGGATTGTTTTATTTCACCAGAACTCTTCCTAATTCAATCAAAGGAGGTGATCGCAACAGTGAAAAAATGTGATTTTTCAAAATAAAAAAAACGTCAACATGCATTCTTGTTTCAATTTTCTTCTCCCACGTTGACTCCTGGAGTGCAGCCGGGTGAGGAGATGGGACGCTTCGAGAAATGTCCCCCCCCCCCCCTCCTTCGCTCTCCCTCCCTCTGTTGCCCAGCAGAGCCAGCGGCGCTGGACCTTGCAGCTGTGAAGATCCCAGTGCAGTCCTGGGGTGTGAGCGCTCCCCAGGACATTAACCCAGCCTCTGCACCTTCCCGGCGGTCAATACAATTGTTCCCACTCACTCTGCAAACAGGAGAACTCCTCCGCGCCTGTGTCAGGGGTTATGGAGCCCTTGCCCCCAGTGATTTCTCCCTTCCCAGAGGAAGAGCCCACAGAGAGGGGGAGGGGGGGGGGGGGGGGGGGATCAGCTTCTTCCCTACAGCCACCAGGCAATTAAACACTACAACCTCCAAATAAGTTCTATAAGAAAATAACTGCAGATGCTGGTACAAATCAAAGGTATTTATTCACAAAATGCTGAAGTAACTCAGCAGGTCAGGCAGCATCTCAGGAGAGAAGGAATGGGCGACGTTTTTCCAAATAAGTTCTGAACTATGTAGACTTGGGGGGATTACTTCTGTCTTTTAGCACTATTATTGTTTGGGGTTTTTTAATGTGTAGGTATGTGTGTGTAAAAAATACAGTACATAGACACCAAATGGTGGAGTAACACAGTGGGACAGGCAGCAATCTCTGGAGAGAAGGAATGGGTGACATTTCGGGTCGAGACCCTTCTTCAGACTGAAGATTTTTTTTCCATATATTATATGTGTGTGTGTCAGTGTGTGTATGTATATATACACGCACTGAACTTTTTTCTTCCTCATTTATCATATTGTTTACAGTGCACTATGTTTACATATTCCGTTGTGCTGCTGCACGTAAGAATTTCAATATTCTATCTGGGGCATGTGACAATAAAACACTCTTGACTCTTTTAAACAGAGGTTGTTTTTTTACACCAGTGTGGAATATTGCAGAATAGAATTGAAACAGAAACATAGAAAATAGGTGCAGGAGTAGGCCATTCGGCCCTTCGAGCCAGCACCGCCATTCAATATGATCATGGCTGATCATCCAGAATCAGTACCCCGTTCCTGCTTTCTCCCCATATCCCTCGAGTCCGTTAGCCCTAAGAGCTCTATCCAACGCTCTCTTGAAAACATCCAGTGAATTGGCCTCCACTGCCTTCTGTGGCAGAGAATTCCACAGATTCACAACTGATTGCAGGCGTGTGTGTATGTGTGCAAACCATCACATATCATATCATATCATATCATATATATACAGCCGGAAACAGGCCTTTTCGCCCCACCAAGTCCATGCCGCCCAGTGATCCCCGTAACATTAACACTATCCTACACCCACTAGGGACAATTTTTACATTTACCCAGCCAATTAACCTACATACCTGTACGTCTTTGGAGTGTGGGAGGAAACCGAAGATCTCGGAGAAAACCCACGCAGGTCACGGGGAGAACGTACAAACTCCTTACAGTGCAGCACCCGTAGTCAGGATCGAACCTGAGTCTCCGGCGCTGCATTCGCTGTAAAGCAGCAACTCTACCGCTGTGCTACCGTGCCGCCCTTATATTCTGCCGCCCACATGTTATATTCTAAGCGTTGGCTGGACCCAGTTCATCATTTAAAACTATTTCCACCATCACCTCACTGGATGCATTAATTATTCATTCTTAAAAATACACCACTCGTGAAACATTAAAACAAAAACTAACTGTGAGAGACGGAAGCAAGTATTGGCTCGAACGGCTGATATTTGATCATTTTGCCTTCATGGTTTCAAAGGTGCTCCCTCCTCCTCCCTCTCCTCCTCCCTCTCCTCCTCCCTCTCCCCCTCCCCCTCCCCCTCCCCCTCCCCCTCCCTCCGCCCCCCCCCTCCCCCCACCACCCCGTTTGCCACAATATTAATTTATGGGGAACAAAGCCAAGGATTTGGAAGCTTTAATGAACATTGTCACAGGCTGTGTTGGACTAACACGAACCACAGTCACAATCACAGGTTCAGCTAACCTTCCCTGCATATCCAGGTGCCAATCGGAAGCCTCAAACACCGCTGTGGTACCTGCCTCCCCCACCACCCCCCGGCAGCAAACTCCCAGCACCCACCACCCTCCCGGTAAAACACTTGCCCCACACATCCCCTTAAACTTTGCCCTCCTCACCTTAAAACTAGGCCGTGAGTCCTTGACTCGCTGGTGGTGGAGGCAGATTACGAGGCTTTGAGACAGGCACATGGATATGCAGGTACACAGTCCAGGCTCCTTCTCACGCTGGTCATTGAGGGGCAGAGACCGGTGAGGAAACCCTTAAACAAGGGGAGAGGTGGGGGGGGGGGGGGGGGGGGGGGGAGCTCATGAGTGGCAATGGTGCTCTTTGTAAAGGGAGTAAAGGGAATTTAAAAGGATGAGAGGGGATCTTATCGAAACATATAAGATTATTAAGGGGCTGGACACGTTAGAGGCAGGAAACATGTTCCCAATGTTGGGGGAGTCCAGAACCAGGGGCCACAGTTTAAGAATAAGGGGTAGGCCATTTAGAACGGAGATGAGGAAAAACTTTTTCAGTCAGAGAGTTGTGAATCTGTGGAATTCTCTGCCTCAGAGGGCAGTGGAGGCCAATTCTCTGAATGCATTCAAGAGAGAGCTAGATAGAGCTCTTAAGGATAGCGGAGTCAGGGGGTATGGGGAGAAGGCAGGTATGGGGTACTGATTGAGAATGATCAGCCATGATCACATTGAATGGCGGTGCTGGCTCGAACGGCCGAATGGCCTACTCCTGCACCTATTGTCTATTGTCTATTGTCTATTGAGTTGCCAACACTATTGGGTATTGACTGTATAGACATACTATGTTGAGTTTTGCATAATTCTTTATTTAGTTTAGGGATACAGCACGGAAACAGGCTCCTCCCCCCACCGTGTCCGCGCCGACCAGCGATCCCCGCACGCACATTCTACCCCACACACTAGGGACAATTTACAGAGGCCAATTACAACTTACAAACCTGGGCGTCTTTGGGATGTGGTAGGAGACCGGAGCACCCGCAGAAAACCCACGTGGTCACAGGGAGAACGTGTAAACTCCACACAGACAGCACCCAAGGTCAGATTTGAACCCGGGTCTCTGGTGCTGTGAGGCAGCAGCTCTACCCTTGCGCCACTGTGCCTTGTTTTGTAATATCTTTAATTACGAATAAAGTTTATCTTTGAAATAAAAAACCTCCCGCTCGGGATTTCAGAAGACACTGCAGAGTCTGGTCATTGCATGCCTACACATTCCCCTCCCCTCATCCAAGTCTGACCAGTGTCTGTGACAATTGACCACTGCCTCTGGGTGAACATTGACTTCTCCAACTTTAGATAGTCCCTCTCTTCCCCTCCCCCTTCCCAGTTCTCCCTCTATCTTCCTGTCTCCACCTATATCTTTCCTTTGTCCCGCCCCCCTGACATCAGTCTGAAGAAGGGTCTCGACCCGAAACGTCACCCATTCCTTCTCTCCTGAGATGCTGCCTGACCTGCTGAGTTACTGCAGCATTTTGTGAAATAAATACCTTCGATTTGTACCAGCATCTGCAGTTATTTTCTTACACCGCCTCTGGGTAAAGTTGGCAGTGGGGGGAAGGGAGGGGGGAGCTGGAGTTTTAATTGTAGGTACACAGGGAGGCCAAAAGAGGCCAAGCTCAAATTGGACTTGTTCGAAGTCTCAGTGTTATGGCACAGAGAGACCATCGCTCGCTCCGCCAACTCATGGGGACTATTTAATGCCGACACATTCTAATCCCCACCAATATTCACAACTCCAAAGATCTTGGGCTGTTTTCTCTGGACCATCAGATGCATAGAAACATAGAAACATAGGAGCAGGAGTAGGCCATTCGGCCCTTCGAGCCAGATCATCCAAAATCAGTACCCCGTTCCTGCTTTTTCCCCATATCCCTTGACTCCATTAGCCGTAAGAGCTATATCTAACTCGCTGAGGAGAAGACCTGGTAGAACCATATAAAATTACAAGAGGCACAGATAGGGTAGACATTCAGACCCTTTTTCCCCAGGGTAAAGATTTCAAGGACTAGAGGGCATGGCTTTTAGGTGAGACGGGCATAGTTGAACGCAGATGTTCAGGGCAAGATGTGCAGCGGCATTTAAGAGGCTTTTAGATAGGCACGTGGACGTTCAGGCAGGCAAATACAGGCAGAGATTAGTTTATGTTGGCATCATGTTCAGCGATGACATTGTGGGCTGGAGGGCCTGTTACTGTGCTGTGTTTGTTTTGTGTTCCATATTCTATGTTTAGTTTTGTTTAGTCTAGAGACACAGTGCGGAAACAAGCCCTTCGGCCCACCGAGTCCACACCGACCAGCGACCGCCACACATTAACGCTGTCCGACACACACTAGGAACAATTTTACACATACACCAGGCTAATTAACCCACATACCTGCACGTCTTAGGAGCGCGGGAGGAAACCGAAGATCTCGGAGAAAACCCACGCAGGTCACGGGTAGAACGCACAAACTCCGTATGGACAGCACCCGTAGTCGGGATCGAACCCGGGTCTCTGGCGCTGCAAGCACTGTAAGGCAGCAACTCTACCACTGCGCCACCATGACCGCCAGGAATCTAGGAGTCAAGCACTCTGTTGAAATATTAAAAATGATAAACGGCAAAGCTTTTAAATTTTATATTACTTTAAAGAATAATACTAAATAAAATTTTAAGAGGTGCAAACTGAAACAATGTGAATCCCAGTGTATGTGTAGGTTGGGACAACACAGTGACGCAGTGGTAGAGTTGTTACTGGGTTCGATACTGACCACGGGTGCTGTCTGTGTGGAGTTTGTACGTTCTGCATGTGGCCGTGTGGGTTTTCTCCGGGTGCTCTGGTTTCCTCCAGGCACTCCACAGACTTGTGGGTTAATTGGCTTGGGTCAAATTGTAAACGGTCCCTCGTGTGTAGGATAGTGCGAGTGTACGGGGTGATCGCTGGTCGGCGCGGACTCGGTGGGCCGAAGGGCCAGTTTATCAGAATCACAATCACTGTAACAGTAAAGTCTAAAGGAGGCAGTCGAGGCAGGAACTATCCCAATGTTTAAAGAAAACATTTGGATAGGTACGTGGGTAGGCCATGTTTAGAGGGATACTGGCTAAACGTAGGCCAGTGGGACTAGTGTGGGCAAGTTGGGCTGAGGGGCCTGTTTCCACGCTGTGTGACGACTCTATGACTCGATGACTCTACCAGTTGTGTCACTGTGCCGCCCTTACAAGCCCCAACGAACAGGGCTGTGTCCTGAGTGTTGTAACATGGGATTAGACTAGCACATTCACAATGGATCAAAGGATTTCATGCTGCGTCATAAATCAGCTGTCATTCTGAAACCTTCCCGGCTTTCCCCCTCCCTATCCTCCTCTCAGCACCACCGCGTCCCTGATCACACCTTCGATCATCGACCTAACGTCACTCTTATAACTCAGCGTCTTTTTGTTACTCAACACTTGTGAGCCTTCTCTCCGCATTTACTGCCGCAAAGGAACTGTGCGAATGGGTGCCTTAGTTTTCGAGATACAGTGTGGTAACAGGCCCTTTGGCCCACCAGGTCCGCGCCGACCAGCGACCACTTGTAACACTAGTTCTATATGCTAGACCCTAGTTCCGCATCCACTCCCGACACACGAGGGACAATTTACAGAGGCCAATTAACCCACAAACCTGTAATGGGTTGTGGGAGGAAACCAGGAGGAAGCCCACGCGGTCACAGAGAGAACGTGCAAACTCCATACAGACAGCACCTGTAGTCAGGATGGAACCCAGATCTCTGACGCTGTGAGGCAGCAACTCTACCGCTGCGCCACCGTGCCGTCCTGAGTTGTTGATTTGCAGTAAACGTGAAACCAACATTGATGAAGAACGTGAGATTTTTATTTTATTAGCTCAAGAAGATGAAATATTTTTTAAGCTAGGACAGATGTGCACTGACATTGTGGTGCAGGAAGATTTCCATTCTAGTTAATGTGCAGATTTAATCAAATCCTTGGGAGTTTGCTACCCTGGGACAAATGTGCTGTTGAAGATGCTGTCATGTGTCCAGACAAACAATTTGCCCAGGTTTAGTTTT
Organism: Rhinoraja longicauda; assembly: GCF_053455715.1. Lineage (NCBI taxonomy): Eukaryota > Metazoa > Chordata > Chondrichthyes > Rajiformes > Arhynchobatidae > Rhinoraja > Rhinoraja longicauda. The sequence continues at coordinate 5,604,020 of NC_135983.1, forward strand.
TATTGAAATTAACCTTTTTAACATTTAACAAAACTCAGCCACCAAACTGAACATCTGTACTTTTCCCCGTTCCCATCAATATTGCAGAATGCTGCGTGTCATTTTTACTTCTGCTGGGCTTCCGGTGAATCCTATTGTCACGGGTGAGATTGTGTGCTCCTTTCTGGAGAGCAAACCTTCTTTGCTGGAAGGTTTGCGGTTGGTGCCGGAGTTTGGTCGATGACACACCACCAAGAGAACAAAGACGGGCCTGGCGTGGAGGGGCCGCCAAGAGAACAGAGGGTGGGGCCGAAGATGTCCTTGTTGGGTTGCTCCTGGGCCTGGCTAAACTGGCCATCCGCGACTCACGGCGCCAGGCGGAAGAGGGCTCTGCCCGAGCCAGCTGCCTACCCCTTTTCCGGGGTTACATCCGCGCCCGGGTGGTGTTGGAGAGGGACCGCACGCTGTCCACGGGCACCCTGGGGGATTTCCGGGACCGCTGGGCACCGCGGGGGATTGGATGTATCCTGGATGGGGATTGTAATATAATTGTATAATAGTTTCAATTGGTATATTTGTTTGTATAATATTCTGGTGGTGGGTTCTGTTTTGGTTTTATTGTATTGTATATATTATTTTAATATTTGAATAAATATTTTTGATTAAAAATTTTTTTAAAAAGAGAACAAAGAGGGACCATCAGGGAACACATTGAATACTTGTAACTTTGTCGGCGCCCTCTATGTGGCCACTCTTTGCATACCTTGTGCATGGCGTGCAAAACAAAGAATTTCACCACGACATGTCACGTGTGGTGTTAAGGCGTCCTTCACTCATTGCATGATTGCAAGAGATAGAACAAAAGAGAAAACAAGCAGAATGCAGAATCTTGTGCTACAGTTGCAGCGAAAGAGGCAGAGAACAAAAAGTGCATGGGTCACAACGAGGTAGATTGGAAGATCGGAAATACATCCTTGGCAAATGAGAGGTCCGTTCAAGAGAATGATAATAGCAGGAAGAATGTGTTCGTGAATCTGGTGGGACATGCTTTCAAGCTTTTGTATTTTCTGCCTGATGGGGAGGGGAGAAGCGATAATAGCCAGCGTGTGGTCTTGATTTTGTTGGCTGCTTTCATGCGGTGAAGTGTAAATAGAGCTGTTTTTTGGGGGTTTTTTTTAATCAAAAATATTTATTCAAATATTAAAATAATATATACAATACAATAAAACCAAAACAGAACCCACCACCAGAATATTATACCGACAAATATACCAATTGAAACTATTATACAATTATATTACAATCCCCATCCAGGATACGTCCAATCCCCCGCGGTGCCCAGCTGTCCCGGAAATCCCCCAGGGTGCCCGTGGACAGCGCGTGGTCTCTCTCCAACACCACCCGGGCGCGGACATAACCCCGGAAAAGGGGTAAATAGAGTTGGTGGAGGGTGAGATTAGTCTGTGTGATGGACTGTGCTGTTTCCGCGACTCTTTGTCCCCACCACACTCAGGGTATAAATGCACACCAGGGACAATTGACTATTTTTTTCCGAAGCCAATTTCCCTACAAACCTGCACATCTTTGGATAGTGGGTTAAAACCGGAGCACCCAGAGAAAACTCACGCGGTCACAGTGAGAACGTCCAAACTCCGTACAAACAGCACCAGCAGTCAGGATGGAACCCGGGTTCCTGGTGCTGTAAGGCAGCAGCTCTACCCGCTGCACCAACGTGCCGCACTGCACAGAAAATACATTTGAGTTTAGTTTTAGTTTAGAGTTGCAGCATGGAAATAGGCCCCTTCGGCCCACCAAGGCCGCACCGACCAGTGATCCCCGCACACTAACACTATCCTACACACACTCCAGTCAATTTACCATTTTACCGAGCCAAATAGCCTACAAACATGCAAGCCTTTGGAGTGTGGGAGGAAACCGAAACACCCGGAGCAAACCCATATGGACACAGGGAGAACGTACAAACTCCGTAGTGAGGGGCGAACCCGGGTCTCTGGCGCTGTGAGGCAGCAGCTCTACCCGCTGCGCCACCGTGCCGCCGGTCCAGAGAATAATATTTTATTTAACCTTAAAATGTCAGGACATTATCCCCCTCAAAATCCTCCAGCTAAGCCTAGCTTAACTGTGTGCCCTTTAGATCTCAGCAAGAAAGTTTGCTGCATGACTGCCAATGACTAAATCCAACTTGAATAAAGCAAATTGATCGCAGCAAACGTGCATCAATTCCTGTGCCACTCTGGCGTTGGGATTTAGCTCTGCTGGGCTTCCTTCAACAGAGGCCCGTGAATCGATAGAGGAAGAGGAAAATAATTGCCCATTAACCAAAAATAGACAGAATGTCTAAAAGATAGATCAAAGTGACAAAAAAAACAACTGAAATAGAAAAATATGATTGACAATATAGAATTGGAACACATTTTTGATTTAAGATTGTCGAACATGTATTCTGGGGCAATTTTACATTAGCAAGTCTATTGCCAACAGCTTAGTGTCATTATTGATTCTCGAAATCACGGAATAGTTTGCACGAAATGAAGACATTTGGCCCATCGAGGCCGGCCTGGCCCTGTTGAAGTGCAATCCAGCTGGCTCACTTTCCTTGCCATTGTCTGCGTTTGGTTTAGGGATGCAGCGTGGAATCAGGCCCTTCGGCCCATCGGGTCCACGCTGACCATCAACGAGGTGGTCACACCCGCTCAAACGTGGCACTAAAATTTCCTCGCTCTTGGCAAACAGTTGTGTGATGACTCAAAATAATAATACTAGCCCAATGTTATCCCACTTTCCCATTCATTCCCTACACACTAGGGGGCCATTTTACAGAGGCCAATTAGCCGCATGTCTTTGGGATGCGGGAGGAAAGCGGAACACCAGGAGAAAACCCACCTGGTCACAGGGAGAACGTGAAAACCCCACACAGACAGTCTTCTTTAGTTTCAGTTTTAGTTTTAGAGATACAGCGCGGAAACAGGCCCCTCCGGCCCACCGAGACCGCACCGACCAACAATCCCCGTGCACTATCATTATCCTACACACCCCAGGGACAATTTTACATTTACACCACGCCAATTAACTTATGAATCTGTGCGTCTTTGGAGTGCGGAAGGAAACCGAAGATCTCGGGGGAAACCCACCCAGGTCACGGGGAGAACGTACAAACACCGTACAGACAGCAGCCGTAGTCAGGATCGAACCCGGGTTTCTGGCGCTGATAGGCAGCAACTCTGCTGCTGCGCCCTAGACATCCCCTGATCCTTCAGAAATCCTAATGGTACGGTATCGGGTTCACAGTGAACTGGATATCCAGAGGGCATCCCAGGCTGAGATCCGGACATGTTGGTGTCTACAATACCAGGGGTCGGGAACGTGGGTGGGTTTTCATCCCGAGCCAACGCTGTGGTGAATGCCTTTCTCACTCCCTTTAAACTCAGCAAGTTGACGGGCAAATTTATTGCCCCTCTGTGTAACATGTAAACTCAGCGAAATAAAAGTGTGTTTGCATATTAATAGAAGTAACATCCAATAATCCAGAATGTTCGCTGGTCTACCAAGGATATTGAATGAACGGAGTGGCAAAGCCCTCCACCAGAGGGTGAGGGAGCAAGACCACCGAGGACCGTGGACCCACGGACTCTGAAATTGGCCCCGGGCCACCAGCAATGGGACCCACGCCGCGAGAGTGAGGAGGGACACGCGAGCAACCGCTGAGTGTGAGGTGGACATTCGTAGAGAGAGCGCAGAGCATGAAAGGCCGCCAAAGAGTGAGGAGGGCTGTCACTAGGGTTGCCAACTTTCTCACTCCCACATAAGGGACAAAAGGTGAAGTCACAGCCCTGCGCCCCATGTGACCACACCCAGCCAGCGGTCACATGCTCCCGCTCCACCAATGGCGGCCGCCCGGGCCAGGAGGCGGGTTTCTAAGTAACCTCCGTAAGGCGGCGCCCGGGCCTACACTGTCCGGGCCTACAGCGGCCCCCGGCCCTACAGTATCCGGGCCTACAGTGTCCGGGCCAATAGTGTCTGGGCCAACAGTGTCCGGGCCTACAGCGTCCGGACCTACAGCGTCCGGGCCTACAGCGTCCGGGCCTACAGCGCCCGGGCCTACAGTGTCCGGGCCTACAGTGTCCGGGCCTACAGCGTCCGGGCCTACAGCGTCCGGGCCTACAGCGCCCGGGCCTACAGCGCCCGGGCCTACAGCGCCCGGGCCTACAGCGTCCGGGCCTACAGCGTCCGGGCCTACAGCGTCCGGGCCTACAGCGTCCGGGCCTACAGCGTCCGGGCCTACAGCGTCCGGGCCTACAGCGTCCGGGCGTACAGTGTCCGGGCCTACAGCGTCCGGGCCTACAGCGTCCGGGCCTACAGCGTCCGGGCCTACAGCGTCCGGGCCTACAGCGTCCGGGCCTACAGCGTCCGGGCCTACAGTGTCCGGGCCTACAGAGCCCCCCGGGCCTAATAAGGGACAAGGGCGGTCCCATACGGGACAAACCAATTTAGCACAATATACGGGATGTCCCGGCTAATACGGGACAGTTGGCAACCCTAGCCGTCACAGAGCCATTGGAAAGCAAGGGGGGGCCGTCAGAGAGTGAGGGGTGTGCGCCGAGAACATAGGGAGGACTCGGCCGGGGGAGAGGGGCCGCCGAGAATGGAGGGGGGCCTGGCAGGTGCGGTGGCGGCAGTGCATAGGAATATTCAGTGAACATTTGTAACTTTGTAGGCGCCAAAACATGGCGGCACATGCGTGCTGCCCAGGTGAGGTCTGCTGTGTGATTTTACCGCGCTGTATGCAAAAACAAAGCATTTCACTGTGCCCAGGTATATCTGACAATAAAGTATCATCGAACCGTTGAATCATTGACTCACGGAAAAAATAGCTGGACAGCTCCTGCAGAACACTAGTTACTCCTCTCATCCAACAGGCCTCGACATCGAGCTTTCACTGCCGATGACACTCATTGCAACAGGACGACTAGGTGTCATTGAAGCTTTGCCTTGTTCATCCACTTGTTGACTAGCTGTCAAAGCCTGACCTTTATCCTCATGTGCATTCACTTATTTCTGCTGGTGATGTGTGTCAGCAGAGATCCTGGCAGTGTGGTGTTTGAAATCTCAGCATTCATCTCCCAGGGCAGCCTTGATCAGGGGAGTGTTGTTGCCTCACAGAATGACGTGGTGGAATGAAACATCAGCCGACACCGTGGAACATAGCAACGGGAATTGCTGATTAGTTTAGTTCAGGTCAGTTTAGAGATACAGCGTGGAGACAGGCCCTTCGGCCCGCCGAGTCCGTGCCGACACACACAAGAGACAATTTACATTCATACCAAAGGCAATTAACCCACAAACCTGTACGCCGTTGGAGTGTGGGCAGAAACCGAAGATCTCGGAGAAAACCCATGCAGGTCACGGGGGGAACGTACAAACTCCGTGCAGACAGCACCCGTAGTCAGGATTGAACCTGGGTCTCCGGCGCTGCAAGGCAGTAGCTCTACCGCTGCGCCATGGTGCCGAAAACTGAGGGGGCTGTAAGAGAGGCACCGGAGATGTGCCGAGTGTCGTTAGCAATGAGAACTTCAATGCAAAATACAATATTGTGAAAGAAGTGTGTGTAGAAAGGATCTACAGTTGCAACCTTTTACACTTCCCTATCCATATTTTTTCATTCCCATTTTTACCAGTTTTCATTTCATTTTCATTTTATATCATTTCCCATTTCCCCTTCCCATTCCCACACTGACCTTTCTGTCCTGGGCCTCCTCCACTGTCAGTGAGTGAGGCCACACACAAGTTGGACGAACAGCACCTCATATTTTAGCTTGGGCAGCCTACAGCCTCGAGGCATGAATATTGATTTCTCTCATTTCAAATAACCCCTGCATTCTCTCTCTCCCCACTCCCCCACCCTAGTCATCCTACCCGTTCGCATCCCTGTATCCCTTTGTTATCACCGCTTCCCCAGCCAACAATGGACCATTGTGGGCTCCACCCTTCCGTGGTCCTCTGTTGCCGGCCCTGATTTGTTCTGGCCTTTACTGATCTCCAGTTTCCACCCCTCTACTTTCAGTCTGAAGAAGGGTCCTGACACGAAGCGTCACCCATCCTTGTTCTCCAGAGATGAGTTACTCCAACACTTTGCGCCTATCTTCAGTAACCAGTAACAGTGTTTGACTCAAACTTTGTCGTTTATATTGCCATTTGGATTGCGTCCGCTTATTGCCTCGTTAAACCAACTCGGAGAAAGTGAAGCTGATTGCAATCATGGTTGCTAATGCTAATCTACTGCTGCTAAATCATCCTGCTTTCAATGTAACACACAGGAGGCAGACAGGGAAAGTGTGTGGCATGGTGGCGCAATGATAGAGCTGCTGCCTCACAGCGCCAGAGGCAGCAGCCTGACTTCAGGTGCTGCCTGACTTCAGGTGCTGCCTGAGTGGAGTTTGCACGTTCTCCCTGTGAACAGGTTGGTTTCCTCCCACATCCCAAGGACGTGCGGGTTTGCAGGTCAAACCTAGTGCACAGGGAACGGACAAGAAAGTTGAATAACATGGAACTGGTGTATGGGAAGGAACTGCAGATGCTGGTTTATACCAAAGATAGACACAAAGTGCTGGAGTAACTCCGTGGGTTAGGCAGCATTTCTGGAGAAAAGGAATCGGGAGAAGGGTTCCAACCCGAAACGTCACCTATTCCTTTTCTCTAGAGATGTTGCCAGACCCACTGGGTTACTCCAGCATTTAGGTGACGTTTCTAGTGCAAACTAGTCTGAATGGATGATCGATAGTCGGCATGGTCTCTGTGGGCGAAGGGCCTGTTTCCACACTGCACCATTCAATTAATGGTGGTGCAGCGGTAGAGTTGCTGCCTTACAGCACTTGCAGTGCCACAGACCCGCGTTCGATCCTGACTACGGGTGCTGTCTGTACAGAGTTTGGACCTTCTCCCCATGACCGCGTGGGTTTTCTACGAGGTCTTCAGTTTCCTCCCACACTACAAAGACCTGCAGGTTTGTAGGTTAATCGGCTTGGTGTAAATGTGAATTGTCCCTCGTGTGTGTAAGATAGTGTTAAAGTGCGGGGATCGCTGGACGGCGTGGACTCGGTGGGCCGAAGGGCCTGTTTCTCTTTGGAGTGTGGGAGGAAACCGAAGATCTCGGAGAAAACCCACGCAGGTCACGGGGAGAACGTACAAACTCCGTACAGACGGCGCCCGTAGTCAGGATCGAACCTGAGTCTCCGGCGCTGCATTCGCTGTAAGGCAGCAACTCTCCCATTGGCTTTGGGAAAATTGCAAAATTGGCCCTGGTGTGTTTAGGATGGTGCTAGTGTACAGGGCGATCGCTGGTCGGCGCCGAGTCGATGGGCCGAAGGGCCTGTGTCCGCGCTAGATCTCGAAAGCCCAACAGCCTAAAGTTAAAGTGTAGCCAGTCCCCTTCCGTTAGCGACTACGAAATCCGCCTTGGATGTGGTAGGATTCCAGGAACAGCAAAAACTCACCATGGAAACCAAGTCCTGCTGGTGTCACGAGGAGGTTCTTTGGTGTAGGATGGGAAAGCCACTAATTCACTCTGTCACCTTCAATAAATGTGAACATTCAAATGTATGGTTTTGAGGAAAGTGGCTCAAATTCCATCAAAACCGGATTTTAAATAGCATTAGCAATCTGCGGACTCTCTTAAAGCGTGCATTTTGTAGGTGATAAAATATACTTAAAAGGTATATTATCTCCTGACAGAATCCTCACACCAAGAACAAGCACTCAGATTTGGAAATCTCCCCAATATACCAATTATCTAAATCCAAGACCAGAGAAAGAGAGAGAAAAAAATTACTGGTGAGCTTTCAACTCATTTACTGGTAATTATTTCATACAATAGGCACTTTCATCATCCACTGTGAAGCTGATGGATTATGGCATGATGTAGAACAAAGGATTTAGGAGTTATTTGTGACGTTAGATCTAAAAGTTAAAAGCAATTCTAAATTTAGCACTTTAGACCCTTCGAAAGGGTTTAATGCAGATGGTGTTAGGATCAGATATAGTGGCTCTTTATGAATATACATGCCTGTATAAGTGACTTTAGTGATCTTAGTGAACAAATTTTCAATGACTTATCTCAGATCCATCTGTATTAATCTCACCGCGTCTCCCAACCACCTATAAATCTACTAACATGTTACCATTTAAGAAATATATCGATGCAGTAACTGCAAGGACTGGGGGATTCCTGGAATTCGCATCTCTTTCTTTCTGTAGTCACGGAGCCGTAGAGTGATACAACGTAGAAGCAGGCCCTTCGGCCCTACTTGCCCACATGCAAAACTAGTCTCACATGCCCGCGTTTGGCCCATATCCTTCCAAAGCTGTTCTACCCACGTACCTGTCTAACTGGCCTGAGGAAGGGTCTCGACCCGAAACGTCATCCATTCCTTCTCTTCAGAGATGCTGCCTGTCCCGCTGAGTTGCTCCAGCTTTTCGTGTCGATCGTTGGTTTAAACCAGGGTCTGCAGATCCTTCCTACACATTAACTGTTTCTTAAATGTTGCCTCAACTACCTCCTCTGGCAACTCGTTCCATACACCCACCACCCGTTGTGTGAAAAAGTTACCCCTCAGATTACCATTAAGTCTTTTCCCCTTCACCTTAAACCTATGTCCTCTGGTCCTCGATTCACCTACTCTGTGCAAGAGGCTCTGTGCGTTCCTCTCATGATTTTATACACCTCTATGAGATCACCTCTCGTCCTGCCTAGCTTCAAGGGATGGAGTCCCAGCCTACTCAACCTCTCCCTATAGCTCAGACCTTCTGGTCCTGGCAACATCCTCGTAAATCTTCCCTGACCACTTTCTTTGGTTTAAGGTAAGGATGGATGGAATCGAAGGATCATAGTGACGGAAAAGGACACAAAGTGCTGGAGTAACTCAGCGGGTCAGGCAGCATCCCTGTCCGAGCAACGTTAAGAGCCTCTCGAGTCACTCCGCCGATCACCTCCACCATATTTAGCCACAAGGTGCGGTTTTATTTTCCACTGACCCTGTCATGAATTCTCCTCAGTTTGGAGCTACATCCTGGGCCATTACCTGCAAGGAGAGGCCGGGCAGGCCATTACTTTATTCCATTGATCACAGGAGTCTGATCTTATCGAGATGTATAAAAAAATGAGGAGAATAGATAGGGTGAATTACCCAATTTAGGGGGAATCAAGAACCAGAGGAGAAAGGTTTAAGGTGAGAGAGGAAAGATTTAATAGGAGCACGAGGGGCAACCTTTTCACTCAGAGGGTGGTGGGTGTATGGAACGAGCTGCCAGAGGAAGTTGGAGGGGCAGAGTCTCACAGTGCCAGAGACCCGGGTTCGATCCTGACTACAGGTACTGTCTGTTTGGACTTGTACGTTCTCCCCGTGACCGTGTGGGTTTTCTCCGGGAGCTCCGGTTTCCTCACACACTCCAAAGACGTACAGGTTTGTAGCTTAATTGGCTTCAGTAAAAATTGTAAATTGTCCCTCATGCAGGGATCGCTGGTCGGCATGGGCTCGGTGGGCCAAAGGGCCTGTTTCCGCACAGTATCGCTGAACTCTAAACATTAAAAGGTGGTCGTTGTGGCAGATGGTATAACAACAGTTAAAAGACATTTGGACAGGTACATGGATAGATTGATATGGGTCAAACGTGGGCAAATGGAACTAGCTTAGATGAGGCATGCATGAGTTGACTGAAGGGCCTGTTTCCATGTTGTAAGAATCTATGAACGTAACATTTATTTTATAATTTGAGAGAGTTGATCAGAGTAGGGATTAAAACTTATTTTGGCCACATTGTATGTAAACAATTGTCTTGGCGATTGATTGGAAGATTGATCTCTTGGCACTAAGTCAGTAACTCTACAGAGTTTGATTTCAAGTGGGCAATTGGCTGCACCTTCTCTGCAAGTCTCAAGTTTAAATAATCATCAAACGAGTGAAAAATCTTAAAAGGACAATCTAACTGCTGACAGGATGAAGGAACCCCTTTAAAGCCCATTTAAATTGTCCTTAAACCACATTGCATGCAGTAACTTCCCAGCGCAGTATTGCTGAAGTCTAAAGTCCAGATCCCTGTTACCAATGGGTCTAAGTCCTGGAGTTTGGACGTTCTCCCCGATACCGCATCGGTTTTCTCTGAGATCTTCTGTTTCCTCCCGCACTCCAAAGACGCACAGGTTTGTAAGTTAATTTGCTTGAGATGTGTAAATTGTTCCTAGTGTGTGTAAGGTCGTGTAAGTGTACGGGGATCGCTGGTCGCTGCAGACTCTGTATCTCTAAACTAAACTACACAACTCCCTACTCCACAGCCCAGTGGAAGGTCCGCAAAGCTGATCTTTTGCAAAACTGCAAAATTGATTTCTCTAACTTCAAGTAACCCTTGCCTCCCCTCTCTCTCCATCCCTCCCCCATCCTGGTTCCCCGCCTAGTTTCACCGTCCTCCCGATTAAATATTACTGATTGTTTGCCTGGTTGTCACCTTCCCCTCAGTTAGCAATGTACCATTCTGCATTTTCATTGGCCATCGTCCCCTTTGATCTGTGTTTTCACACCTTACCCTTCCACATCTCTATGACTCCCTCTCCCCTGACTCTCAGTCTGAAGAAGGGTCTTGACCCAAAACATCACCCATTCCTTGGCTCCAGAGATGCTGCCTGTCCCGCTGAGTTACTCCAGCATTTTGTGTCTTTTTTTCTTATCAAATATGGGTTCTTTTAAAGGTGGCAATAATAGGATCCTTCATTTTCTAGGATAGAACTAGTGCATGGGTGGGTGATCGATGGTCAGTGCGGACTCGGTGGGCCGAAGGGCCTGTTTCCACGCTGTGTCTCTAAAACTAAAAACGAAAATCCAATTTATATTTGTTCAGAGCTACTGCCTTACAGTGCCAGAGATCCGGGTTCGATCCCGACTACGTGTGTTGTCTGGATGGAGTTTGTACGTTCTCCCCGTGACCTGCGTGGGTTTTCTCCAAGATCTTCAGTTTCCTCCCACACTCCAAAGATGTCGGATGTTGGTTGTTTAGTTTGGAGTAAAATGAAAAACTGTTCCTCATGTGAAGGGAACTGTTATTGTGCGGGGATCGCTGGTCGGTGCGGACTCGATGGGCCAAAGGGCCTGTTTCCGCGCTGTATCTCTAAACTAAACTAAACTAAACTAAATTAAACTGAAAGATGTTCTACCTTTTCTACTTTTATTTCAGAAGTGCAGCATCTGCACCATTTTGCTCTGGTAAGAGTTCATGAGAGTGATCCTTCCCTTATCGTGATGGGATGGGGTGCTGGAGGGATTGTGTTATTGATCTGTCCATTGGCTTCCCATTAGACGGGTGAAATGTTGCTTCTATTTCGCTATTTTATTTGTCCCACAGAGGCACTGTAAATGCAAAGTGTTATTGATTTTTATCCAAGGCAACAAAATTAAATCAGATGGTTATTTTCTTTCAAGAGATCCGTGGTCAAAACTTTTAATGACTTTGGACTTACAGCGCGGAAACGGGCCCTTCGGCCCGCCGAGCCCGTGCCGACCTGCGATCATCCCGTACACCTGCACTATCCTACACATTAGGGACAATTTAGCGAAGCCAATTAACCTACAAACTTGTACACCTTCGGAGTGTGGGAGCAACCTACAGGGAGAACGTACAAACTTCGTACAGACAGCACCCGTAGTCAGCATTGAACCCGGGTCTCTGATACTGTAAGGCAGCAACTCTACCGCTGCGCCACCGTGCCACACACAAACCAAAACACTTCAAACTATCCGTCCTCATTTCTGAATGTCAATTGATTCTAACCATTGAACTCCATAAACATAATGTAGACCAATGAAAGATGCCTAATTATTTAGTGATAGGAAAATCAACGGCAGGATGAAGAACAACAACTTAAACACAAGCTAGACAACAAAACTGGAGTGGCTCAGCGGGTCAGGCAGCATCTCTGGAGAAAAGGAACAGGTGACGTTTCGGGTCGAGACCCTCCTTGGTCAGAAGCCAAACATCAATTATTCCTTTTCTCCAAAGATGCTGCCAGTCCCGCTGAGTTACTCCAGCAATTTGTATCTATCTTCTGTGTAAACCAGCTTCTGCAGTTCCTTCTTAAACAATTTAGTTCAGCGCGGAAACGGGCCCTTTGTCGCGGCGAGTCCGGACCGCCCAGCGACCCCCCGCACATTAACACACACGAGGGACAGTTTTACATTTATACCAAGCCAATTAATCTCCAAACCTGTACGTCTTTGGATTGTGGGAGGAAACCGGAGCTCCCGGGAGAAATCCCACGCAGGTCACGTGGGGGGAACGTACAAACACCGTACAGGCAGCACCCGTGGGCGAGATCGAACCCGGGTCTCTGGCGCTGTGAGGCCGCAGCTCTAACGCTGTGCTCGCCCCGTCAGAATTGAGTTGCAACAGGTTGCGCCAACCACCTCTGTTGGACGAAGAGTTGGCGAGAGACTGTGGCTTGCTGAGGAAACTCACTGCCGTCCTCCAGGGTCTTATATCTCTGCTTTTCTGGCCAGCAACAAGGTCTGAAAAGATTGCAGTTCATTTCCACCCGCAGCAGACGACTCATTTACTGACTGTAGGCAACTCAATCAGACCAGCCACTGATGAGCGACTGACTTGTTCAGACCTCAAGTCAATATATGTCGGCAGTGATTGAATGTCAGCTGTTTGAGCTGCTGTTGTCTCCTGGTCTTGTGGCTTTTTTCATTTCATCTGATCAATGTTATTAAAAACCCGTCGGCTTGTTTAACCATTCGGCTCCCTGAATTTATTCTAGTCAGATGAAGAACGCCTGTTACAAGTCCTGTGCTTCAAGTAAAGGTTTGAACAAATTATTAAAGGCTAGCTCACTTACTAGTTTAGACATTGCTTGAGAGAGGCAGCGTGGAAACAGTCCCTTCGGCCCATCGAGTCCAGGCCGGCCAGCGACCACCCTGTACAGTAGTTCTATCCTACACACTACATTGATTTTACTGGGGCCAATTTAACCTACAACGTCTTTGAGATGTGGGAGGAAACTGGAGGTTAAAAAAAGCACGCAGTCACAGGGAGAACGTGCAAACTCTGCACGCAGACAGCTCCCGCGGTGAGGATTGAACCCGGGTCTCTGGCGCTGTGAGGCAGCAACTCTAGCGGTGCTGCCATGCATCCCAGCATTTTTTAGATTTAGATTTAGAGATACAGCGCAGAAACAGGCCCTTTGGCCCACCGGGTCCGCACCGCCCAGCGATCCCCGCACACTAACACTATCCTACAACCACTAGGGGCAATTTTTACATATTACCCAGTCAATTAACCTACATACCTGTACGTCTTTGGAGTGTGGGAGGAAACCGAAGATCTCGGAGAAAACCCACGCAGGTCACGGGGAGAACGTACAAACTCCGTACAGACGGCGCCCGTAGTCAGGATCGAACCTGCGTCTCCGGCGCCATGCCCTTTCAAGTAAGGGTTCGAACAAATTATTAAATGCTGCTCTTTTGCTAAATGGCAGCTTATGGGCATTCTCATAATATTACATATATCTACCCACAAATGGGCGAATAAAAAAATTGTTAGCAGTGTTGTGTTTCATAGAATGTAAAATGAAACAGGATTACCAAAAACCTAAATTAAAATGAAAAAAGTCCTAAATACCAATATATCTGTGTAGGAAAATGCTTGCCTTCACTTCCTTTGTGCATAGGCAAACATATATATTTTACATAATTAGATTCATCTTTCTATATATACTAAACATAGAAACACAGACAATAGGTGCAGGAGGAAGCCATTCAGAGCTTTGAGCCAGCACCGCCATTCATTGTGATCATGGCTGATCATTCACAATCAGTAACCTGTGCCTGCCTTCTCCCCATATCCCTTGATTCCGCTAGCCCCTAGAGCTCTATCTGACTCTCTTTTAAATGCATCCAGAGAATTGGCCTCCACTGCCCTCTGTGGCAGAGAATTCCACAAATTCACAACTCTGGGTGAAAAAGTTCCTTCTCACCTCAGTTTTAAATGCTCCCCCCCTTTATTCTTAAACTGTGGCCCCTGGTTCTGGACTCCCCCAACATTGGGAACATTTTTCTTGCATCTAGCTTGTCTAGTCCTTTTATAATTTTATATGTTTCGAAAAGATCCCCTCTCATCCTTCTAAACTCCAGTGAATACAAGCCCAGTCTTTCCAACCTTTCCTCATATGACAGTCCCGCCATCCCGGGGATTAACCTTGTGAACTTACGCTGCACTGCCTCAATAGCAAGGACGTCCTTCCCCAAATTAAGAGACCAAAACTGCACCCAATACTCCAGATGTGGTCTCACCAGGGCCCTGTACAACTGCACAAGGACCTCTTTACTCCTATACTCAAAAATTCTCTCGTTATGAAGGCCAACATGCCATGAGCTTTCTTCACTGCCTGCTGTACCTGCACGCTTACTTTCAGTGACTGGTGTACAAGGACACCCTGGTTTCGTTGCACTTCCCCTTTTTCCTACTCTGACACCATTTCCTCCTTGTTCTTGCCACCAAAGTGGATAACCTCACTTTAATACTATAAATATAAGTACAACAATATTATATAATACGATTTATTCACAAAATGCTGGAGTAACTCAGCAGGTCAGGCAGCATCTCAGGAGAGAAGGAATGGGTGACGTTTCGGGTCGAGACCCTTCTTCAGACCCGAAACGTCACCCATTCCTTCTCTCCCGAGATGCTGCCTGACCTGCTGAGTTACTCCAGCATTTTGTGAATAAATCGATTTGTACCAGCATCTGCAGTTATTTTCTTATACTAAATATTATATAATACGATTGTTTGGAAATTCTGATAGTCCAGAATGTCGCTATAGGTTTAGATTGCAAGTCAAGAATCAAAAATGTCTAATCGTCATTTGTTTTAACAGCAGAATAATTAAATTCTTATTTACAGCAACTTAACTGGCCTGTAAATGTAAAACACCTAGATAATATGTAAGAATCAAAAAATATACAATGAATTAATAACCGTCATACCAAGCAGCCAGAATAGTTCAAAAGCCAAAGTACAATCAATGACGCAGTCTACAGAATTCATTGCTGCAGTGGTTAGTTTGGTTTAGTTTAGTTTAGAGACACTGCCCAGAAATAGGCCTTCCAGCCCACCGAGCCAAGGCCGACTAGCGATCCCCGCACATTAACATCATCCTACACACACTAGCAACAATTTTACAATTATACCAAGCCAATTAACCTGCAAACCTGCACTTCTTTACAGTGCGGGAGGTAACTGTAGCTACTGGAGAAAACCCACGTGATCATGGGGAGAAGGTACAAAATTCCATACTGACAGCACCCATGGTCAGGATTGAAGTCGGGTCTCTGGCGCTGGAAGGCAGCAACTCTACTACATATTTCGCTTGGACATTTTACACCCCAGTGGTATGAACATTGACTTCTCCAACTTCAGATAGCTCCTCTGTCCCTCTCTTTCCCCTCCCCCTTCCCAGTCCTCCCACTGTCTTCCTGTCTCCGACTACATCCTATCTTTGTCCCGCCCTCTCCCCTGACATCAATCTGTAGATGGGTCTCGACCCGAAACGTCACCCATTCCTTCTCTCCTGAGATGCTGCCTGACCCGCTGAGTTACTCCAGCACTTTGTGGGTCTCACCTTCAATTTGAACCAGCATCTGCAGTTATTTTCCTACACTCTAACGCTGCGCCACCGTGCCGCTCTTCAGCACCACAGTCATTGTGTGGTGTGGTGTTCAAGAGCCCCCGACGGTTGCTGGGATGAGGCTGTTGTTGAAGTGAGCTTTTGGCCGGATCTAGGAGTTTTGAGAGCTGCCGAGCCTGGGGTCTGAGGCCGGGGATAACCAGTGGTTGGGAACATGGGTGGGTTTGCAGCTGGAACTGTGACATCTTGCATTCCAGCTTCCTTACACAACATGTCTTTCCGCCGTGCCTGTGATGGGTGTGATGGCAATCAAGGACTGTCGGGGAGATCTTCACCTCACTTATTCTTGACCCTTCCCTTGATGGCGGCACGGTGGCGCAGCGGTAGAGTTGCTGCCTTACAGCGAATGCAGCGCCGGAGACTCAGGTTCGATCCTGACTACGGGCGACGTCTGTACGGAGTTTGTACGTTCTCCCCGTGACCTGCGTGGGTTTTCTCCGAGATCTTCGGTTTCCTCCCACACTCCAAAGACGTACAGGTATGTACGTTAATTGACTGGATAAATGTAAAAATTGTCCCTAGTGTGTGTAGGATAGTGTTAATGTGCGGGGATTGCTGGGCGGCGCAGACTCGGTGGGCCGAAGGGCCTGTTTCTGTGCTGTATCTCTAAATCTAAATCTAAAAGTCTAAATCTCGACCCCTCGCCCTTCCCTCTCGCTTCTACCCCTTGCGGCATTTTAGGGGCTCTGGTCCCCGGAAAGGGCCAGTGTTGATCTGAAGGATGATGGAGGATCTCATTGAAACCTACCGAATAGTGAAAGACCCAGACAGAGTGGATGTGGAGAGGATGTTTCCACTAGTGGGAGAGTCTAGGTCCAGAGGACACAGACTCAGAATGAAAGAACGTACCTTTAGAATGGAGATGAGGAGGAATTTCTTTAGCCAGAGGGTAGTGAATCTGTGGAATTCTTTGCCACAGAAGGATGTGGAGGCCAAGTCATTGGGTATTTTTAATGCAGAAATTGATAGGCTTTTGATTAGTAAACGGCCTGTCCCACTTAGGCGATTTTAAGGCGACTGCCGGTGACTAGGCTGTCGCCAACAGTTTGCCGTGTGTCGCGGGCATGATCGTGAGGAGTCTTCCAAAGATCGTAGTGGATCTCGGCGCGTCGCTGAGAAATCAACCGGTATGAAATTTCTCTGCGACAGCTGGCTTGTCGCCAGGTATCGTTGCTTATTGCGGGCGCTGTCGCACGCTGGCCCCAGGTTTGCTAGGTTCTCTTAGATGCATTTAGAAGCGCATAATATTCAATTAAGTAAAGTAATTTGAAGATACCATAAAATACTTGTGTTTAACCAATTTATTTACCATCAGGACATTTGACAGGTAGATTGGAGGCGACAGTTTGACGGTCAGGTAAGCGTGGGAATTTTCGCGATGTTTATGGCCATCAGCGATTACATTTAAAGTAGGCTCCCAACCCAGATATGCAACCCAGAAACCAGATATGCATCTCCCGTACATTTTCAAAGAATGCCCACACTCCGCACAAAAATCCACTTAACCACTTTTAAAATTAGATTTCTTAATACTGCTATTAGTAAACTGGAAGTAAATCCAGTTCATGCCTTGTTACCGTGAAGCTTGGTTTTCAAGTAACCCGGGCAGGATGTTATATTTCAGAACTCTCAAGTACTTACCGACTTGTCAGTGATTTCAGCGAAAAGTAGGATGCCGGAGAAGCATTGATAGCATGGGAATCTCGCGATGTTTCCGAAGACGGTGTAATCTCGACCTGACTCGGCATTGTCGTGGTCATTGTCGTCGGGTAAAAGAAAATTTTAGCGATCTGCTACGACTTTGACAGTCGCCGGCAGTCACCTAAAAAATCGTCTCAGTGGGACAGGCCCTTAAGGGTGTCAAAAGTTATGGGGAAGAGGCAGGAAAATGGGGTTGAGAAGGAAAAATAGATCAGCCATGATGGAATGGCGGAGCAGGCTCGATGGGCCAAATGGTGCTTTCCTTCAAAGTGGCATCACAGGTAGATGGGCTTTCACACATTGGCCTTCATCAGACGGAGTATTGAGTATAGAAGTTGAGAGGTCATGCTGCAGATAGAGAAGACGTCAGTGAGGCCACATTTAGAGTATTGTGTTCGGTTCTGGTCAGCATGTTATAGGAAAGATGTCAAGCTGGAGAAGGTGGAGAGAAGGTTTACAAGGATGTTGCCAGGACTTGAGTGCCAGAGCTACAGTGAGAGGTTGAGCAGGCTCGGACTCCATTCCTTGGAGCACAGGTGAGGGGTGATCTTACAGAGGTCAAAAAATCATGAGAGGAATAGATTGGGTAAACGCCAAGAGTAGGGGAATCGAGAACCAGAGGACATAGGTCTAAGGTGAGGGGAAAAAATGTAATGTGAACCTGAAGGGTAACTTCTTTTACTCAAAGCGTGGTGGGTGTATGGAACGAGCAGCCATAGGAGGTAGTTGAGGCAGGTACTATTGCAATGTTTTACAAACATCTGGACAGGTACATGGATAGGGTAGGTTCAGAGGGGTATGAGTCAAAAGCAGGCAGGTGGGATGAGTGTCGTTGGGGGCACGTTGGTCGGTGTGGGTAAGTTGGGCCGAAGGGCCTGTTCACTCTATGACTCTGTGACATTTATGACTCCATGACTCTTCAATGTGTGCAGTAGGACTGTACCGTTGAGAAATTTAGGTCACTGGCCCCCAGCTTAATTACCTCAACGTTCTGTTCAACTTTCCCCATTCCAACACAAATAAATGCACAATAGACCACAATCATATGCTGTCCAATAGTGGTCCACCATTACCCGGAGAGACCAGCCGTATAATTGAAGGTGTGAAGTCTTGGGACACCATTCAATCCCATTATGACTAATTACTTACGAGTCCTCTTGAGATCAATTTTATCTTGTTTGACGGGGAATAAAATCACACTAAGGACGATATATATCAGCAGATCTCCTCGGCTATTTCGGTCAAGAACAAGAACCAAAGTTTGCAGAAGAAAAATCAGAAGTTCACTTTTTTTTTAAATGTTCGCTAACTGTGGGGGCTTGTCGGAAGTGCATTGATTGGAGGTTTCCTCTTGGAATAGTGCTGCAGAAATCTCGTGCGCAGACTGATCACAAATAACATGTAAGTGAATATGACTTGCATAATAATTAGATTCAAATGAGGCCATAAATGTACTGAGGGATTTCTTTATAAAACAGGAAGAATTAAGACCCAAACAGGCCGGCTAACAAGGAGCAACATATGGATTAGGCAGCAGATTCCACCATTGCTTTAAAAGGGCGGCACGGTGGCACAGCGGTAGAGTTGCTGCCTCAGAGCGCCAGCGACCCAGCTTCGATCCTGACTACGGGTGCTGTCTGTACGGAGTTTGTACGTTCTCCCCGAGACCACGTGGGTTTTCTCCGAGATCTTCGGTTTCCTCTCACACTCCAAAGACACACAGGTTTGCAGGTTAATTGACTCGGTAAAATTGTAAACTGCCCCTCGTGTGTGTAGGATCGTGTTAGTGTGCGTGGATCGCTGGTCAGTGCGGACTCGGTGGGCCAAAGGCCCCTGTTGCCGCGTTGTATTTCTAAAATAAACTTTTTGAAACGTTTCCAAAGTCTCACTTGTGGCCAGGCACCTCACTGTAACGTGACCTACTTGGTCAAAAGTTCAGCAAAGTTAAACGTCACCCTCTCAACGCTTGTGTTCACTGGGGATGAGGTTTGTTGGTGGGAGGTGGTGGCTAAGGAACGTCTGATCTATCAAACTCCACACGCCTTCATGAAATACCACTCCTGCCCACCAACCTATCTAGGGCAGCTCAGTGGCGCAGCTGGTAGAGATGCTGCCTCACAGCGCCGGAGCACCACAGCCACCCTGACCTCGGGTGCTGTCTGTGTGGAGTTTGCACGTTCTCCCTGTGACCGCGTGAGTACTATCAGTCCGAAGAAGTGTCCCGACCTGAATCATCACCTGTCCAAATTCTCCAGGGATGCTGCCTGACTCGCTGAGTTACTCCAGCACTTTGTATCTTTCTAAGATTTAATAGGAACCAGAGGGGCAACCTGTACACACAGAGGGTGGTAGGCATATGGAACCAGCTGCCAGAGGAGATAGTTGAGGCAGGTACGATAGCAATATTTAAAAGACACTTGGACAGGTACATGGATAGGACGGGTTCAGTGGGACATGGGCCAAATGCAGGCAGGTGGGACGTGTGTGGATGGGGCCTCTTGGTCAGCATGGGCAAGTTGGGCCAAAGGGCCTGTTTCCGTGCTGTCTCACTCCATGAAGGTTCACTCATTTGATTAAGTGATGGTGAGTTTGCTGTGTGAGTAGACACTAAGGAGACTGGCTCTGTGCCCTCTTGAGTCTTGAATGAGAATAGATCTCATTGAACCATACAAAATTCTCCAGGCTTTGACAGGCGGGGACAGCAGGTTGATTTCCAAGGGCAGGGTGCGTGGAACCAAGGGTCACGGTATCAACGTAAGTGGTCAACCAACCAGTACCGAGGCAGGAAGAAACGTATTCATCCAGTCAGTCTACGTCGGCACGGTGGCGCAGCGGTAGAGTTGCTGCCTTACAGCGAATGCAGCGCCGGAGACTCAGGTTCGATCCTGATTACGGGCGCCGTCTGTACGGAGTTTGTACGTTCTCCCTGTGACCTGCGTGGGTTTTCTCCGAGATCTTCGATTTCCTCCCACACTCCAAAAACATACAGGTATGTAGGTTAATTGGCTGGGCAAATGTAAAAATTGTCCCTAATGTGTGTAGGATAGTGTTAATGTGCGGGGATCGCTGGGCGGCGCGGACCCGGTGGGCCGAAGGGCCTGTTTCCGCGCTGTATCTCTAAAGAAAAAGGAAAAAAAAAGAATCTTTGTCATTCTCCCCTGCAGAGGGTTGTAGAGCACGCCATTGTGTTTATTTAAGGAATAGAGTTTTAGATACTCTGGGGAATTGAAGGGTGTGAGGTTAATGCAGGAGCCTGGTGCTGAGGCACAACTCCACTGAAAGGCAGAACAGGCATGAAGGGCTGAATGGCCTGCTCCTGCTTCAATTTCCTAACTTCTTACCTCTGGAGTTTAGTTATGTCCTCTGGTTTGGTGAATCCCAATGTTCCCAATGTTGGGGGAGTCCAGAACCAGGGCCCACCGTTTAAGAATAAGGGGTAGGCCATTTAGAACGGAGATGAGGAAAAACTTTTTCACTCAGAGAGTTGTGAATCTGTGGAATTCTCTGCCTCAGAAGGCAGTGGAGGCCAATTCTCTGAATGCATTCAAGAGAGAGTTAGATAGAGCTCTTAAGGATAGCGGAGTCAGGGGGTATGGGGAGAAGGCAGGAACGGGGTACTGATTGTGAATGATCGGCCATGATCACATGGAATGGCGGTGCTGGCTCGAAGGGCCGAATGGCCTATTCCTGCACCTATTGTCTATTGTCTATTGTCTTTTGAATCCGTTAGCCTTACCTAGCTTGGATCCATTGTGTGGGTCGGCACGGTGGCGCAGCGGTAGAGTTGCTGCCTTACAGCCCAGAGACCCAGGTACGATCCTGATTACAGGTGCTATCTCTGCAGAGTCTGCACGTTCTCTCTGTAATCGCTTGGGTTTTCTTCGGGTGCTCTGGTTTCCACCCATACTACAAAGACGTGCAGGTTTGCAGGTTAATTGGCATCAGTAAAAATGGTAAATTGTCGATAGTGTGTAGGATAGTGTTAGTGTACGGGGTGATCGTTGGTCGGCACGGACTCGCTGGGCCGAAGGGCCTGTTTGCACGCTGCACCTCTAAAGTAAAGTCTAAAGTAGTAAGGGAGCAGCCTTTAACCGATATGCTAAAACTCTTGTTTGTTTGTTTGTTTGTTCCTGAACTACAGCCAAAACGGTACACGATAGCGCTACAATTTTAGGCGCACCTTACTCACCGTCGTCCCTTTGGTGCTAATGGAAGACGTTTCATTGAAATCGGTGTTATATTTTTTAAGTTATTCACATTTTAAAATGTAAATCTATCTCCTAGGGAGGGAGGGGGGAGGAGAGAGGATAAGGGGGGTTGAGGGGGGATGGAAGGGAAGGGGGAGGGGAAGAGTGTTTGGGGGGAGGGAGGGAGGGAGGAGGAAGGGAGAAGGAGAGGAGAGAGGATAAGGGGGGTTGAGGAGGGATGGAGGGGAAGGTGGAGGGGAAGGGGGAGGGGGTTTAGGGGGAGGGGAGGGAAGGGGAGGGAGAGGGAAGGGAGATGAGGGGGGAGAGGGGGGTTGGGGGGAAAGGGGAGGGGAGGGGGGAGGGGAGAGGGGAGGGGGGGAGGGGAGGTGCGGAGGGTGGGGAGGAGGGGGGAGAGGGGAGTGGAGGAGAGGGGAGGGGAGGGGAGGGGAGGGGGAGGGGAGGGGGGAGTGGGGGAGAGGTAGGGGGGTTGGGGGGAAAGGGGAGGGGGAGGGGGAGGGGGGAGAGGGGAGTGGGGGGAGAGGGAGGGGGGTTGGGGTGGAAAGGGGAGGGGGGAGAGGGGAGGGGGAGTGGGGGGGGAGAGGGTGCTGCACCAATGCAGGAGAGATTTGGACCCAATGGGCCCACTTGGTCTAGTAATTCTAGACTAACGTGTTCATGATTCTAACCATCACCAGTGACTCTCAGAAGTTCTCAACAATGGCCCAGTAAGCCCACATAGTTAGGACAAACCATTGGCAACCCTGTTACATGCCATGCCCCACAAAGGGAGCGACGGTTTAAGCGGGTAGTTCTATCATCACCTCCTCAAGGGATCTTTTGAGGTCGGGCAGTAGTTTTAGTTTTTAGTTTTCGAGATACAGCAGGGAAACGGACCCTTCAGGCCACCAGCAATCCCCGCACACTAACGATATCCCACACGCACCGGGGACAATTTAGCAATCTTTGCCGAGGCCAATTAGCCTACAAGCCCGCACGTCTTCGGAGTGCGGGAGGGAAGTGGAGAAATGCACGCGGTCGTGGGGAGAACATACAAACTCCACACAGGCAGCGCTCACAGTCAGGATGGGAGCCCGGGTCTGGCTTCAGGCGGGCCTCTGAACGGGCCTAGCAGGGCACCATCCTGCCTGCACCGCTTGTCAATGGACACAAGGGCTGGCCTTGCTGGTGAATGAATAGCGATCGCAAAGGCAAAGAACGGAGCAGTTGTGAGGATGGATTTGATGGCCGTCACCAGCAATCTCATTCAGGAGCCTGTCCTTTCCATTGATGTCTCCCGTCCATCACCCCCACCCTCAGGCGGGCACGGGGCCACCCCCAAGGCAGTGCTCTCTCTCCTGCACACTCCGGCATCAATGCCACTGACTCCTCTTCCCATTTGTTTACACGCCTTGTTTGTCATCTGCTCGGGCTGTAAATATCGTCCCAGCCCCAAGCGTTAAATGGCGCTGAAGGTAGACATGTCTGTGTGGGAAACATAGAAACAGGAGTAAGGCAGGAGTAGGGCATTCGGCCCTTCGAGCCTGCACCGCCATTTAATATGAGCTGCAGATGCTGGTTTAAACCGAAGACAGACACAAAAAGCTGGGGTACCTCAGCGGGACAGGCAGCATCTCTGGAGAGAAGGAATGGGCGACGTTTCGGGTCTGAGGAAGGGTCTCCAGCTGAAACGTCACCCATTCCTTCTCTCCAGAGGTGCTGCCTGACCCGCTGAGTAGACATGTCTCTCTGGGCAGCAACTGTTACAGCAGGGAAGGATTTGAGAAATGTAGACGGGAAAGGCGCAGCGGGTAGAGCCGCTGCCTCACAGCGCCAGAGGCCCGGGTTCCATCCTCACCCCGGCTGTTGCTTGTGTGCAGTTTGCACGTTGTCTCTGTGGGTTTCTTCCGGGTGCTCCGGTTTCCCCCCACATCCCACAGATGTGCAACTTTAAGGTTCATTGGCCATCTGTAAATTGTGCCTGGTGTGCAGGGAGCAGATGAGGAAGTGGGACAACACAGAACAACAGGGAACGGGCGATTGATGGCCAGCATGGACTCGGTGGGCCGAAGGGCCTACTTCCATGCTGTATCTCTAAACTAATAACGAAAAGCATCCCAAAGACATGCTGGTTTGTAGGTTAATTGGCCCTGTGTAAATTGTGCCTAGTGTGTAGGGAGTGGATGAACATGGAACTATTGTGCACTGGTGATCGATGGTTGGCGTGGACTTGGTGGGCTGAAAGGCGTGTAACTCCTACTCCCAATTCCTCCGTCTACGCCGCATCTGCCCCCAAGATGAGGTGTTCCATACTAGAACATCCGAGATGTCCTCATTCTTTAGGGAACGGGGGTTCCCCTCTCCCATCATAGATGAGCCCCTCACTCGTGTCTCCTCGGTACCCCGCAGCTCTGCCCTTGCTCCCCCTCCCCCCAGAGGCAGAGTCCCCCTAGTCCTGACCTTCCACCCCATCAGCAGTCACATACAACACATAATCCACCAAAATTTCCAACCACCTCCAACAGGATCCCACCACTAGCCACGTTTTCCCATCTCCACCCCTTTCCGCCTTCCGCAGAGACCGTTCCCCCCGCAACTCCATGGTTAACTCATCCCTTCCCACCCAAACCACCCCCTCCCCAGGTACCTTCCCCTGCAACCGCAGAAGATGCAACACCTGTCCCTACACCTCCTCCCTCGACTCCGTCCAGGGACCCTGACAGTCCTTTCAGGTCAGGCAGAGGTTCACTTGCACCTCCTCTAACCTCATCTGCTGTATCCTTTGTTCAAGACGTGGACTCTCATACATCAGCGAGACCAAACGCAGACTGGGCATTTGTTTCGCGGAACACCTTCGCTCAGCCCGCCTGAACCTACCTGATCTCCCGGTTGCTAAACACTTTAATTCTCCTTCCCATTCCTACACAGACCTTTCTGTCCTCGGTCTCCTCCATTGTCAGAGTGAGGCTAAACGCAAATTGGAGGAACAGCATCCCATATTTCGCTTGGGCAGCTTACAGCCCAGTGGTACGAATATTGATTTCTCTCACTTCAGGTAGCCCCGGCATTCCCTCTCTCTCTCTCTCTATCCCTCCCCCACCCAAGTCTCACAAGCTTCTCATTTTCACCTTACACACAGCTTACAATGGCCTGTTTCATTTATCATCGTTATGTTTTTGCACATCTTTCATTCATTGTTCTTTATCTCTCCACATCACCGTCTATATCTCTCGTTTCCCTTATCCCTAACCAGTCTGAAGAAGGGTCTCGACCCGAAACATCACCCATTCCTTCTCTCCAGAGATGCTGCCTGTCCTGCTGAGTTACTCCAGCATTTTGTGTCTACCTTCTAAAAAGACTAAGACCCGTTCACTCTCGTTCTCGTGCCGGGCTGAAGGGTCTGTTTCCGTGCTGTATCTTTCAACGGAAAAACCATTAGATGGGTTCCCAGGCTGCGGTGACTTATATATGTGAGTCAGTATGTAATTAAATCATGTTAGAAAATAACATGTTACATGACGTCAGCCATGCGTAAGTGATATTAGAATGCATGCTGAGGCATGACAATAACATGCACGCCCTCTGAAGCTACCAGAGATTGCTGTGGTTAAGATCAGGGTGGAAATGTCAAAGACTTGAGATCATCTCTTTAAAGGTGAGAGGGGCAGAGTTTGAAGAAAATATGCAGGGCAACTTTTGTTGCAGAGAGAGTGGTGGATGGCTGGAAGGCCGTGCCAGGGGAGGTGGTAGTGGCGTTTAAGAGGGATTTGGATGGTCATGTGGATCTGCAGTGAGTGGCGGAATTAGAACCAACATCACAAGCCTGCTTCCCAAACGGCCAGAGGAAACAGTCTGTGAATGCCCACGCCGCCAACTCGGGCCGAGAATGAAACCGCCGTTTAGTTTCGTTTATTTATTGCACAGTGAAAAGCTTTTGTTGCGCGCCAACCAGTCAGCGGAAAAACAATACATGATTACAGTCGAGCCATTCACGGTGTACAAATAGTGTAAGAAAATAACTGCAGATGCTGGTACAAACAGAAGGTATTTATTTCACAAAATGCTGGAGTAACTCAGCAGGTCAGGCAGCATCTCAGGAGAGAAGGAATTCCTTCTCTCCTGAGATGCTGCCCGACCTGCTGAGTTACTCCAGCATTTTGTGAAATAAAAGCGGTGTACAAATACATGGTAAGCAAATAGCGTTTACTGCAACGTAGAGCCGGTAAAGTCCGATCAAAGATAGTCCGAGGGTCGCCAGTGAGGTAGATGGTCATCCGGGTGTGCTCACTACTTGAAACTCAATACATGTAATACAAGCCAATGCTTGTGAAATGCTTCACACCTTGAATAGTATTTCATGCAAGTAACACGACAATTTTTTTGTTAAATATACAGTCCAAGGCCAATGTTATAAATCACGGCTGGTTCTGAGCTCATCTCAGGCCCTCTGCTTGGCTACACTATTATACCAAGGATTGGACGAGCGGAACAATCTATATACTAAAACTCTCGTTTGTTTGTTTGTTTGTTCCTGAACTACAGCTAAAACGGTACACGATAGCGCGACAATTTTAGCCCCACCTTGCTCACCGTCGTCCCTTTGGTGCTAATGGAAGAAGTTTCATTGAAATCGGTGTTATATTTTTAAAGTTATTCCCATATTAAAGTTTAAATCTATCTCCTAGGGAGGGAGGGTGGAGGGAGCGGGGAGGAGGGAGGGGGAGGAGGGAGGATAAGGGGAGTTGAGGGGGATGGAGTGAGGGGGTGAGGTAGGGGAGGGGGAGGGAGAGGGAAGGGGGTGAGAGGGGGGAGGGGAGGAGGGATGTGACGAGGGAGGGGGAGGGAGGGAGGGAGGGAGGGGGGAGAAGGGGGGAGGAGGAAGGGAGTAGAGGGAGGGAGGTTGGGGGGAGGGGGGAGAGGGGGGAGGACATGATGTTGCACCAATGTAGGAGAGGTTTAAAATACTCTGCCCTCATAATTTTTTATCATTAGAAAAGATGGTCTAGCAGAAATTAAAACTTTAATGGCTGAATGACACACTATCACATTACGGCGAAATTTATTTTTGTATACCGTTCAATACAAGTATCACTATCTTAAGCTTACATACATCGTAAATAAGCATTTCAGATACAGTACAAGTGTGCAGCAGTAGTACACTCAGACAGTGCACAGAGTCGCCAGTTTGGTGCCATTTTCAAGTCCCAGTTGTACTTCCAAGAAGGTATAAATTTGTATTAAACAAGACCGAGCATTTCTCAGTGGGGAAATTTCAAAGACAAGATCTCATAAATTTAGACAATAGACAATAGGTGCAGGAGTAAGCCATTCGGCCCTTCGAGCCAGCACCGCCATTCAATGTGATCATGGCTGATCATTCTCAATCAGCACCCCGTTCCTGCCTTCTCCCCATACCCCCTGACTCCGCTATCCTTAAGAGCTCTATCTAGCTCTCTCTTGAATGCATTCAGAGAATTGGCCTCCACTGCCTTCTGAGGCAGAGAATTCCACAGATTCACAACTCTCTGACTGAAAAAGTTTTTCCTCATCTCAGTTCTAAATGGCCTACCCCTTATTCTTAAACTGTGGCCCCTTGTTCTGGACTCCCCCAACATTGGGTACATGTTTCCTGCCTCTAACGTGTCCAACCCCTTAATAATCTTGTATGTTTCGATAAGATCTCCTCTCATCCTTCTAAATTCCAGTGTATACAAGCCTAGTCGCTCCAGTTTTTCAACATATGATAGTCCCGCCATTCCGGGAATTAACCTAGTAAACCTACGCTGCACGCCCTCAATAGCAAAGGGCCTGTTTCTCTGCTGTACCATTCCATGTTCTACTTTCTATGTTCGATGATCTATAAACCAGCACCAAAAAAACCCCACAACATATGAACAAGGTGTGATATCCTGCAGTCACTTTTTACCTTGCTTTACCCAGTTACAATGATTTTGGTGTAAAAACACATCCATGATCGAGGGGGAAAAAACTTGCCAAATATTTAGAGAATAATGTAAAGCCACCAGATGGATATAAAAAATGTGATTCTGGTTGTAAATGTGACTGGTCAGATTGGGGGGAATTTATTTGATTCATTTATTCCATCTGCTTGATAATTCACATGAATGAACGGTACACGGAGACACAAGAGACTGCAGATGCTGGAATCTTGAGCAAAAAAAACAAACTGCTGGAGTAACTCAAGCAATGATCAGCACAGGCTTCAATGCATTCTTTAACGATCTACACAGACTTCTAAAGGCCACCTTTAGAAGGTAAAATGTAGAAACAATGAACTGCAACTTGGGCGGCAGAGTGGAGCAGCGGTAGAGTTGCTGCCTCACAGCACCAGGCACCTGAGTTCATTCCTGACAACGGGTGCTGTCTGTACGGGGTTTGTACGTTCTCCCTGTGACCGCGTGGGTTTTCTCCAGGTGCTCTGGTCTCTTCCCACACTCCAAAGACATGCAGGTTTGTAGGTTAATTGGCTTTGGCAAAATTGTAAATTGACCCATGTGTGTGTAGGATAGTGTTAGTGTGCTGGTCAGACTGTTGGTCAGCGCGGACTTGGTGGGCCGAAGGGCCTGTTTCGGGGCTGTATCTCTAAACTAAACCAAGGGTCCCGACGACCCGAAGCGTCACCTGTTCCTTTTTCTCCAAAGATGTCATCTGACCCATTGAGTTACTCCAGCGCTTTCTGTCTACCTTTAAAAGCCTCCACCGTCATCTTGGGCTTTCAAAACTTGTCCTCCTGTCCTTTTGCCTAATTGTTAATTAACGGCGGCTGGCTAATTGCCAAAGTTGATGGGATTTCACAAGCGTGTGCAACACTGGTCCAGGACGTGGGTCAGAACAAAGCTTTTACTGCCCACCTCTTCATTACTGGTTGGGTTTCCAACACTGATGTTGCTACAATTTATCACCCAACTCTTAAAGGTCACCTGAACATTACCAGATTAATGGATGCTGGAGTCTGTACCAATGCCAGCAGTGATGTCATGGTGTTGCTAATCTAATATTTCTTATGAAATAAGGAACACTACCGGCAGAATCTGTAGACGGAAATGGTTGCTCCCCTGTGGGATAAGGAACTTTTCAAAGTAAATTTAATTCTGTCACTGCGGCTTGAGACCATTGACACGATACATCTTTCGGACACAAGGAACTGCATTCACAAAGTGCTGGAGGAAGTCAGCAGGTCAGGCAGCATCTCTACATGCAGTACTCACTGACCCACCTCATGTACCCATGCAGAACTCACTGACCGACTGCATTGGTGCCACCTCTTACTATCTACTCTACTCTAGAGTGGCACAGGGATGCAATGGTAAAGTTGCATCCTTAAAGTGCCGGAGACCCGGGTTCGATCCTGACTACGTGTGCTGTCTGTACGGACTTTGTACGTTCTCCCCGTGACCTGCGTGGGTTTTCTCCAGGTGCTCCGGTTTCCTCCCACACTCCAAAGACGTACAGGTTTGTACGTTCATTGGTGTCTGTAAATTGTGAGTTGGCCCTAGCGGGTAGGATAGTGCTAGTGTATAGAGTGATTGATGGTCAGCACTGACTCGGTGGGCCGAAGGGCCTGTTTCTGTGCTGTATCTCTAAAGTCTAAAGTACTCCCTCTCTGCCCTCATAATTTTTTATGATTAGAAAAGATATTTAACATTTTTGTGGTACGATAAGGAAAACAGTGCGGAACAATGCTGAGCATAATCATGGGTTCTAAAACCGGTTTAAAAATGTTCTACAGAGAGAGCAACCAAGAGAGGTGATTGGATTGGAGTCCAAGAATTGGTGTAATACCGGAAGGGTAACCATTAGAAAGTTAAATGTTGGAGGAACTCAGTGGGTCGAGGGTGGGCAGCAAGGTGGTGCAGCACACATGTTGCTGCCTTACGGCGTCAGAGACCCGGGTTCGATCCTGACTAGGGGTGCTGTCTGTACGGAGTTGGTACATTGTCCCCGTCACCGCCACAGTTTAAGAATAAGGGGTAGGCCATTTATTACGGAGATGAGGAAAACCTTTTTCAGTCAGAGAGTTGTGAATCTGTGGAATTCACTGCCTCAGAAGGCAGTGGAGGCCAATTCTCTGGATGCATTCAAGGGAGAGCTAGATAGAGCTCTTAAGGATAGCGGAGTCTGGGGGTATGGGGAGAAAGCAGGAACGGGGTACTGATTGAGAATGATCAGCCATGATCACATTGAATGGCGGTGCTGGCTCGAAGGGCCAAATGGCCTACTCCTGCACCTATTGTCTATGTTTCTATGTTTCTATGTTTATTGCTATTGCTATGGCTATTGTCTATTGTCTATTGTCCATTGTCCATTGGCTATTGTCCATTGTCTATTGTCTATTGTCTATTGTCCATTGTCCATTGTCCATTGTCCATTGTCCATTGTCCATTGTCCATTGTCCATTGTCCATTGTCCATTGTCTATTGTCTATTGTCTATTGTCCATTGTCCATTGTCCATTGTCTATTGTCCATTGTCCATTGTCCATTGTCCATTGTCCATTGTCTATTGTCTATTGTCTATTGTCTATTGTCTATTGTCTATTGTCCATTGTCCATTGTCTATTGTCCATTGTCCATTGTCCATTGTCCATTGTCCATTGTCCATTGTCTATTGTCCATTGTCCATTGTCTATTGTCTATTGTCTATTGTCTATTGTCCATTGTCCATTGTCTATTGTCTATTGTCTATTATAACCTGCGTGGGATTTCTCCAGGAGCTCGGGATTCCTCCCACACAGGTTTGTCGGCTAATTGGCTTCCATGAATTGTAAATTGTCCCCAGCGTGTGTAGGCGGGTAGTGTTTGTGTGCGGGGATCGCAAGTCGGCGCGGACTCCGTGGGTCAAAGGGCCTGTCTCCGCGCTGCATCTCTAAACTAAACCAAGCCAATCTGTTGGAGGGAAAGGAATTGTCGAAGGAAAACTCTAGTTGCCACTCGAGAGCTGGGGACTGATCCATGGATCTGCCTCACCTGAATGGCATGATATTGTGTGCTCTCCTGGTCGTTCCTTCTTCTCCCTGCTCCCCTCCGGCAGAAGGTACAGAAGCTTGAAAGCACACACCATGAGACTCTGGAACAGCTTCCTCCCCTCTGTTATCAGGTTTCTGAACGGTCCTTCCATAACCTCAGGTACTGTCTGATTCACCTCTAACCTATTGTGGACATTGGACTTTGTCTCTGGGACTGGTGCACTACGATGCTGAACTATATTCTGCACTCTGTATCTTCCCCTATACCTATTGGACTCAAGTTTAACTTGATACTATTTAATTTGTATTATTTAATTAATTGAATTAATTAATTTAATTAATTTAACTTATTAATATAAAATTGTATTATCTGATCTAAGACAGACACAAAATAGCTGGAGTAACTCAGCGGGTCAGGCAGCATCTCTGGAGAAAAGGAATAGGTGGCGTTTCGGGTCGAGACCCTTCTTCAGACTGAGATTCAGGGGAGAGGGAAACTAGAGGTGGGAAAAGAGCCGGCACCGATGACCAGGGAAAGGTGGAGCCCACAATGGTCCATTGTTGGCTGTGGAAGAGGTGATAACAAAGGGATACATGAATGCGAAGAGTGGAGCTAGCAGGATGACTAGGGTGGGGGAGGAGCGAAGAGAGAGGGGGAATGTGTGAACTGATGGGATAGCATGTAATACAAAGCTTTTCACTGCACCTCAGTACATGTGACAGTACAGGGAGGGGAGAGGAGGGGGGGAGGAGGGAGAGGGAGGGAGGGGGAGGGGAAGGGGAGGGGAGGGGGAGAGGAGGGGGAGGGAGGGAGGAGGGGGGAGGAGAGGGAGGGAGGAGGGGGAGGGAGGGGGAGGGGGAAGGGTGGGGAGGGAGGGAGGGGGGAGGGTGAGGAGCGAAGAGAGAGGGGGAATGTGTGAACTGATGGGATAGCATGCAAAGCAAAGCTTTTCACTGTACCTCAGTACATGTGACAGTACAGGGAGGGGGAGGGAAGAGGGAGGGAGGGAGGGGGAGGGGGAAGGGTGGGGAGGGAGGGAGGGAGGGGGAGCAGCGAAGAGAGAGGGGGAATGTCCGAACTGATGGGATAGCATGCAAAACAAAGCTTTTCATTGTACCTCAGTACATGTGACAGTACAGGGGGGGGGGGGAGGGGGGAAGGAGGGGGAGGGAAGAGGGAGGGAGGGGGAGGGGGAGGGGGAGGGAGGGAGGGGGGAGGAGAGGGTGCTGCACTAATGCAGGAGAGGTTTGGGCCCAACGGGTCCACTCGATCTAGTTCTTCATAATAACTGCAATGTGTAATTTGAAGACGTTGAAACTTTAGATGTACTCTACGAGCGACTTAAACATTTCACTTCCACCGAATACGTGAACAATGAAGAACAATGAAGAACAGACCATTCCCCTGCCATGCCCGTAGTCGAGGGGATATTTGTAGCTGCACATCCAACAATGGGTGAAGAATGGATGCGTGTGGCAAGAGGGACAGGTTGGGAGCATGGTCGCTTGTGTCTATCAGAAAGAGCAGCCAAGTTTGCCTTTTTATTCATTTATATTTTTATTAAGAAATATGAAAATGAAAAACAATGTCAGTTCAATGATGAGAATCGCAGTCAAAGGATAGAAACAAAAATGGCAATACTACAATCAAAGTACTGTGTATCTCAATAGATTGAAATAAAAACTAGTCATACTTTGTTGAGCAAGCCACGGTCTGGATTTCTGGTGTAAACGTGCAGCGACCGCACTGAGACAGATCACGTCAAACCCTCATAAGCAGCCCGGCTCAAGGACAATGTATTGGGGTTGCGATTTTACCCCCAGCCTTGAGCTGATCCTTGAAGGGCTCCTTTGCATTATCCACACACGGCTGCAAGAGTGCCATGCACCTGTGACAGACAATGCACCAGGTCCGACAACAGCAGGAACCCCACACCAATTACTGTGGTCGGACACAAACTGCTGGACGGAGTAACTCAGCGGGACAGGCAGCTTCTCTGGAGGGAGGCAATGGGTGACGTTTCGGGTCGAGACCCTTCTTCAGACCCCTCTTCTCTCTGAACTTTGAAGAAGTTCTCCTCCCTCCCCTTGAGCATCTCCTCAAGGTATGTCTCCTTTGAATAATTCAATTTATTCACAAAATGCTGGAGTAACTCAGCAGGTCAGGCAGCATCTCGGGAGAGAAGGAATGGGTGACGTTTCGGGTCGAGACCCTTCTTCAGACTGAAGAAACGTCACCCATTCCTTCTCTCCCGAGATGCTGCCTGACCTGCTGAGTTACTCCAGCATTTTGTGAATAAATCGATTTGTACCAGCATCTGCAGTTATTTTCTTATTTTCCTTTGAAGAAGTTCTCCTCCTCTCTCCGAGCCCACGCTGAGCCACTCCAGCACTTTGTGTCTACCTTGGACGTGAAGCAGCACCTGCAGTTCTTTCCTGCCAATGACTGTGGTTGCAGGGCTCCACTCTGCACTGGACATGGTGGTGCGTGGACTTGCCTGGGATCCTCAACCCCTCCCTCCCTCCACCTTTGCCCGGCGCCCAATGCCCTCCACGTCCAATCCCTCACACCGCGGGTATGCCACAACCACAACGCACAAAAATCACCAGTGAACGAAAAAGACAGGCATCTTTTCAGAATCCCCGAAAATAGCAGGGAATATTGAGTCTTTGTAGTCATTTAATTTGGATATACAGCAGTGATACAAGCCCTTCACCGCCCTGTGTTCACGTCGACCATCGATCACACCAGTTCTCTGTTATCTCACTTTCTCACCCACCCCCCTGTACACTGGGGACAATTTACAGAGGCCAGTTAACCTGCAAACCCCGCACGTCTTTGGGATGTGGGAGGGAGGAAACCGGAGCACCCGGGGGAAGCCCACGCGGTCCCAGGGAGAAGGTGCAAGTTCCGTGCGGGCAGGGTCAGGTCAGGAGCGGACCTGGGTCTCTGGCGCTGTGAGGCAGCGGCACTACCCGCTGCCTTAAAATCTAACTTCACAAAACATCAGCCGTGTGTGTCTGTGTGAGACAAAGACACTGTGCACTTAGCGTTGGGAGCTCCCACTAGTCTAAACTACCACACCGATTAAACTGAACCTCTCTCTTAGATGTGGAGTCGTTGTTCAATTCTAGTTCAAGGATAAAAAACACGAATTTGCTATTTGAACCAACCTCGCCGCTAAACACGGCACACAGTATTAACCTGTAGGAAGCGTGTCCCGCGGGGGAACGATTGCCGAAGAGATTGTGCACTCTTAACCCTTTGATAGTCTGCGTTTTTAAGTATTAATCGTTCAATCGTCCAAATAATGTGGCGAAGAGCTGGCTGCTGGTGTTGCCTCTGTTTGCAGAGATTGCGTTAATGCCCGCCTCTTGTTTTATTGTACATATACGGTGTAATATTCACAGTCAAAATTAGCTGCAACCTATTGTGGTCCAGAATTTCATTTTCTCCTCTCATGGCCATTAGTGGGACTGGGGTTCTGCATATACATTTGTTATTAGCGCAGTTGCTAACGGTGATGGCGATACTAATTATAAAATTATGTGCTCTGTGTCTTTCCCAGTCTTTATGTTGTTCTTTATTGAACTGATGGGCCATTAATCTATTGGGGTGGAGGGGAAGAGGAAGGATAAAAAAAAACATCAACAGCACCTCCAAATATAATACAGAATTATAATGTACACTCTGCATTGCACCTCACAGAGGTGTGTTTGCCAATTATTTATAAATTATCATTATTATCGCGAGGTCAGACCTTATATTGACTTCAGTGGATTTTTCACCTCAATCACAATATTGTATTTTATATTAATTTGGTTCGCAGTGCCTTATAAATATGTAAATTCCTCTACAACAATATTTCACAGTCAGAGGCAGAAGATAGTTTGCATCCATTGTCTCTTTATTCCATGTGTCCCTCGTCCACCCTCCTCAGTCTTTCAGTAGCTCGTCTGTGCACTTTTGATCGTCCGGGTTCCGTTTGTTTGTAAGTGTTTCGGGATCCTGTTTCTGGATGGGTTGCCCTGGACTGAGATCCTGTGGTGTGTAGTGCGAGTGAGGTATGCGGCAGAAGCTGGGGGCTGGATTACAGCAGGGGCTGGAATCCAGACCGTGGGCCAGAACTCCAGAGTTTAGTTTTGAGATACATCATGGAAACTGGCCCTACTGAGTCCACGCCGACCATCGATCAATCCGTTCACACTTGTTCCACGTTCAAGACTCTGAGCACGTTTCCAGAATCCGGAGGCTTGCTCGTTTTCCACTCCCTTACTAAAGTTGAGTTTACAGCATGGAAACAGGCCCTTCGGCCCACCGAGTCCATGCTGGTCATCTATCACCCCGTTCACACTAGTTCGGTGTTATCCCACTTTCTCGTCCACTCCCTGCACACGGGGGGGGGGGGGGGGGCAATTTGCAGAGGACCAATTAACCTACAAACCCGCACGTCCTTGGAGTGTGGGAAGAAACCGGAGCACCCGGAGAAAACCCACGCGGGCACAGTGAGAACATGCAAACTCCACACAGACAGCACATCTTGCATTCCTACCGCGATGCTGTGGATTGTAGGGTTGAAAACACCATATGTTCCATGAAAACTAATTTGCGCCTTTAAATTTTAGTTTAGTTTAGTTGAGAGATACAGCACGGACCCAGACCCTTCGGCCCACCGAGTCCATGCCGACCAACGTTCACCCGTTCACACTCGTTCTAATATTATCCCACTTTCTCATCCACTCACACACTAGGACCAATTTGCAGAGGTCGATTAACCTACAAACCCGCACGTCGTTTGGATGTGTGGGGGAAACCGGAGCGCCCGGAGGAAACCCACGCGGTCACAGGGAGAAGGTGCAAACTCCACACACAGACAGTTCCCGAGGTCAGGGTCGAACCTGGGTCTCTGGCGCCTTGTGAGGCAGCGGCTCTGCCTGCTGCGCCACGGTGTCAAACTCACTGGGTTCACTGGGAAATGTATTGTCCCACTGTGTAACGTGAACAAAAAAAAGTGCAAAAGTCGTGTGTCCGAAAATAAACAGGGAAAACATCCAATAGTTCGGAAAAATCTGTCTGTCCAGTGCCACCAAAGTCCCAGAGTATCGGAATTCCTGTACAGGCATATTCCTGACCCTCACTGTGCACTTCAGAAATAAGAATGCAGAGTTGAGATTTATATAAACTCTGGATATAACCAGTGCTTCGCCATCAGAGATCCACTGTAAAATGGAAATGATCATGCGGTGGTCTGCATGTCAATCTTTCCCTTTAATGTCCATGTAGTTTGCGGGCAATGCAATGCCACGTGCAATCCAATGCTTCTAACATGTTGAACATCCCTATGTATTTGTGTGCGTCACTGTTTAAGGGCTGCACATCGGTGGAGCTACTGCCTTACCGGGTCCAATCCTGACTACGGGTGCTGTCTGTTCGGAGTTTGTACGTTCTCCCCGAGACCTGCGTGTGTATTCGCCGAGATCTTCGGTTTCGTCCCACACTCCAAAGACGTGCGCGTTTGTAAGTTAATTGGCTTGGTACAAGTGTAAATTGCCCCTAATGTGTGTAGGATAACGTTAGTGTGCGGGGATCGCCGGCCAGTGCAGACTCGGCGGGCCGAAGGGCCTGTTTCCGCGCTGTATCTCTAAACTAAACTAAATCAAGTTTCAACGGCCAAGGACCTTGTCGATTCCCAGCCATTCGTAGTCCTCATTGGCCAGTACCCACGAGCCCAGATATACATTGGAAGACCAACATCTCAATATCCCACCAGTCTCTTGAAAGGAAACTCTTCAACGTCTCTATTCCTCCAGAAGATTGAAGACTCGTTGATATGCCAACAGATACTCCCTTGAACTTCTACAGTTGTACGGAAGGGAGCAGACTGATTGATTCTATCACAGCCTGGTTCATCAACTCAACTGCCCAGCCATGAAGGGACCCACAGAGAGTGGAAGACCGACGCCACGCTCGTATTTCGCTCCTACCATCGAGAAGAAGGTACAGCAGCTTGAAAACCCACGATCACCAGCTTAAGGAACACCTCCTTCCCAACCCTGCAACGCTCGGAAGGAACACGGACCTTCCCGGCCATGTTAACAACTCTACATTTATAACGACTTACACCTGAAACATGAAAAATGGCACCAAAACATGGTGACTCTTGAAAACAGTCTCAGTGTACTATTCTTGTGCACTAGTAGTCTGAAGAAGGGTCTCCCCCCAAAACGTCACCCATCCCCTCTCTCCAGAGACGCTGCCTGTTCCACTGAGTTACTCCAGCATTTCGTGTCTAGCTTCAATTCAAACCAGCATCTGCATTTCCTTCCTGCACAGAGATCCAGCATGTCAGTGATCTCCATACACCAACCAGCACTATCACACACAATAGACAATAGACAATAGGTGCAGGAGGATGCCATTCGGCCCTTCGAGCCAGCACCGCCATTCAATGTGATCATGGCTGATCATTCTCAATCAGCACCCCGTTCCTGCCTTCTCCCCATACCCCCTGACTCCGCTATCCTTAAGAGCTCTATCCAGCTCTCTCTTGAATGCATTCAGAGAATTGGCCTCCACTGCCTTCCAGGAACAATTTATACTGAAGCCAATAAACCTACAGACCTTTACGTCTTTTGAGTGTAGGATGAAACTGGAGCACCCGGGGGTTACTGGATCATCACTCGGTCACGGGGAGAACGTACAAACTCCGTACAGACAGTACCCGTAGTCGGGATCGAACCCGGGTCTCTGGGGTTGTGAGGCAGCAACTCTACCGCTGCGCCACCGTTGCGTCCAAATTTGGACTTGTACTTAACTACGAATGTGTTTATGTGTAGGTAATACTTTTACTGAACTGTACAGAAAAAAATGAATTTCACTGTACATGGGAACAATAAAGTACCATTAACCCATTGAAACTTTGAATTTTTCCAGAAGGGCAGCTTTGCATTTTGTTTGAGGGGGGAAAAAACCCAATGTTCTGACAAAGAGTTGATGGATTTTGTAGGATTAATAAGAAGCAAGAACCAAAAGCCAAATCTAATTCTCATCTATTATCGGCAAATCATGTCTGTAAGCACAGTTTACCAACGTTTAGCATTACGGGCTTTGTGTTTTTCTATCCACAATTGAATTTTCCTTTAAAAATGACCGGCTCTAGGCAAGATTAACATTACCAATGGACTTCCAATTTGATGCCATGATTTATTGTTAAATTCAATCCAATCTGCTTAAGTATTCTGCTAAATATAATGTATATATCAGCTACACCAGAAATAAATCAGTCACCAGAACATTTTAATGTATTAATTTGACCTGAAATTAACAAACAAGCCCATCAGGGAAGAGGCATTTGGTCTTGAAGTAGTCAGGTTTACATAAATAAGCCAAAAATCTATCAAAAATCAAATATCCGAGGAAGAACCCTCCGCGCTTTAAAGAATCACCTCCTTTTTTAAAGAATTATATCCTTCTTTATAATCTTGTGCTAAACACTGTCTATGGTGCACTCCGGACCAAGTGTACGATGCATTAATCTTTCAGTCACAGTGTTAGCTTTTTTATTTCTTTGGTCTTCAAAATATTAATCAAAGCTTATAAATGAGGAGCTTTGCAGCCACCCTATTATTTATGCAGCCTCTAATTCGCACTGATTTTGTAGATTGTGGCACGTTGTTTATCTTTCTCAACGCTGCGTGTTCCTTATCTCCGCTCTCTGCGATTAGCTGTGCTGTGTTTCCAATGTCACCCGCTCGTTCTGAAACGATCTGTGGCAAAAAAAAAGACTGGGGGCAAGGCGAGAGGAACTGTTATTCCCATCCGTGGTGGGTTCAGTGGAAGGATTGGGGGGAGGTGGGGATGGGCAGGAGTTGGTGGTGGGGAGGGGGGGATGGATGAAGCGACGTATTTCACAGTAATGGTCGTCCAGAGCCATTATACACCGACATAAATTCTCTCCGCCTCGCTCCCACTCGCCAAACATCATTCAAAGGCTCAGCCCACCCTTCACAGGGGCAGTCAAAAGGCAGTCACGGGATCGCCAGTAGTTAAAAGGACATCTTTAGAGATGGTGAGAAGAGGGGGCAGGCTCAGAGACTTCATGTTCCCATTGTAACCCCGGGGCTCCAACCCATCTGCCCAGTGCCTTGGCTGCATAGAAACGCAGCGCTTACAAACACCAGCATCTTTCCCATGGATTCATACAGATGTGGACAATGGGAATGTATTCCATTTCAAATGCTACATTAAATCACGAGCACTTTTCAATTATTGTGCTGGCCTCCTTGTAAACTCGCGGCACATGAATATATTTGACCTTATTCCCCTTTCCATTTACAGAGTGTACACAGTTCATAGTCTTCTCTGAGAGACCCCAACCCTGTACTTAGAGCAAGAATGTTATTATGCCCCCTTGAAAGGTTACTGTCTGCACTCTCCAGATAACTGTACATCAGAAAGGCTTTTAAAGTAATAGCGGTCCCCGTATCGTTATTAAGCTAAATTGCTTTTGATTTTGAGACGGTGGTGAAAGCAGGGAGATGGAGAGTACTTATATTAAAGTCAAGACTACAGGCAGGCAGGCCAATGGACCTTTTACTGCAATAATTGATCAATCAAGTTCCGATACGTCAGATCAATATTTTTGCATTAC
Organism: Rhinoraja longicauda; assembly: GCF_053455715.1. NCBI lineage: Eukaryota > Metazoa > Chordata > Chondrichthyes > Rajiformes > Arhynchobatidae > Rhinoraja > Rhinoraja longicauda. Next base: position 5,643,265 of record NC_135983.1, read on the forward strand.
ACGTGGGTGTAGTGACTTTATGTCACAGAAATGTGTCAGACAATAATCCGATGAAAACATTTCGTAGTGTTTCAAGGAACTGAAGGGGGCATATTTAGAGCTCTGAGATTATAATACACTGACGTCTAAATTAATTTCATTCTCTAATGATAATGGAAATACGAATCTCTGTTGCTGCTGATGATGTTTGATGCACCACCCCCCCCCCCTACACACACACACACACACACACACACACACACACACACACTCACACACACACACACACACACACACACACACTCACACACACACACACACACACACACACACACACACACAAATTGTGCTTTTCCATTAGAATTGTCTGCGTTAGCCTTTGAGAGAATAATGGGCTTCTCAACGATTGACTTCGATGAATCAGAAGCAAATGGAAATTTAGTGCAGAACGAGGGTGGCTGGAGTTGATCGACCCCTGGTCAGTTTTACACACAGTCCCAAGTTAAATGGGGCTCGGCTCTGCACTCCATTGTGAATGCCTTGGAACTGCAAAGTTATAGACAATAGACAATAGGTGCAGGAGGAGGCCATTCGGCCCTATGAGCCAGCACCACCATTCAATGTGATCATGGCTGATCATTCTCAATCAGTACCCCGTTCCTGCCTTCTCCCCATACCCCCTGACTCCGCTATCCTTAAGAGCTCCATCTAGCTCTCTCTTGAATGCATTCAGAGAACTGGCCTCCACTGCCTTCTGAGGCAGAGAGTTCCACAGATACGTCAGATAAGTTATTAGTTTAGTTCAGAGATACAGCATGGAAACAGGCCCTTCGGCCCACCGAGTCCGCACCGACCAGCGATCCCTGCCCACAAGCACTATCCCACACACACTCGGGACAATTTACACACCTTACAATGTACCTGCAAACCTGTACGTCTTTGAAGTGTGAGAGGAAACCGAAGATCTCGGATAAAACCCACCGGTCACGGGGAGAACGTACAAACTCTGTACAGACAGGACCCGTAGTCGGGATGGAACCCGGGTCTCTGGCGCTGCAAGCGCTGTAAGGCAGCAACTCTACCGCTGCGCCACCGTGGAACTGCAAAGTGCACATTCATCCAAATTTGGAATTTCAGTCTAGAACTTCGGACAGAGAACAGTACAGCACAAGAACAGCCTCTTCGGCCCACAATGTCCGTGCTGAACATGATGTCAAGACCAATTCCTATCAGCCTGCACATAATCCATATCGCTCCATTTGCTTCCACACTGCATATCAATGTACCTATCCAAAAGGTCCCTTAAATGCCAGTATATCTGTCTCAACCACCACCCCTGACAGCACATTCCAGACACCCTCTGTGTAAAGAACTTGCCCCCTCTTATCTCCTTTAAACTTTGCACCTCTCACCTTAAACCTAAGGTGGCGCAGCGGTAGAGTTGCTGCCTTACAGCGAATGCAGCTCCGGAGACCCAAGTTCGATCCCGACTACGGGTGCTGTCTGTACGGAGTTTGTACGTTCTCCCCGTGACCTGCGTGGGTTTTCTCCGAGATCTTCGGTTTCCTCCCCAGATGCATGGGTATGCAGGTTAATTGGCTTGGTAAATGTAAAAATGGTCTCTAGTACCAACTAGGATAGTGTTAATGTGTGGGGATCGCTGGTTGGCCCGCGAAAGGGCCTGTTTCCGCGTTGTGTCCCTAAACTAAAACTAAACTAAACTATGCCGTCTTGCATTTGATTTTCTATACTGGGGAACAAGGTTCTGACTGTCTACCCTATCTATGCCTCTCATCATTTTATAAACTTCTATCAGGTCTTACCGCAACCTCCGGCATTCCAGAGAAAATCTAATTCCAGACAGAATTAAAGAGGAAACACCTATTCACCAGCAGAATTAGGGGTGATACGGTGGCACAGTGGTAGAGTTACTGCCTTACAGCGTCAGAGACCCGGGTTCGATCCTGACTACGGGTGCTGTCTGTACGGAGTTTATACATTCTCCCTGTAACCACGTGCGTTTCCTCCAGGTGCTTCGGTTTCCTTCCACACTCCAAAGACGATCAGATTTGCAGGCCAATTGGCTTTGAGGGCATGCAGCGTCGGTTTACTAGGTTAATTGCCGGAATGGCGGGACTGTCATATTTTGAAATACTGGAGCGACTCGGCTTGTATACACTGGAATTTAGAAGGATGAGAGGGGATCTTATCGAAAACGTATAAGATTATTAAGGGGTTGGACACGTTAGAGGCAGGAAACATGTTCCCAGTGTTGGGGGAGTCCAGAACCAGGGGCCACAGTTTAAGAATAAGGGGTAGGCCATTTAGAACGGAGATGAGGAAAAACTTTTTCACTCAGAGAGTTGTGAATCTGTGGAATTCTCTGCCTCAGAAGGCAGTGGAGGCCAATTCTCTGAATGCATTCAAGAGAGAGCTAGATAGAGCTCTTAAGGATAGCGGAGTCAGGGGGTATGGGGAGAAGGCAGGAACGGGGTACTGATTGAGAATGATCAGCCATGATCACATTGAATGGCGGTGCTGGCTCGAAGGGCCGAATGGCCTCCTCCTGCACCTATTGTCTATTGTCTATTGTCTATTGTCTATTGATAAAGTTGTAAATTGGCCCCAGTGTGTGGGATAGTGTTTGTGTACGGGGTGATCACTGATCGGGCAGGACTCGATGTGCTGAAGGGCCTGTTTCGACTCTGTATCTCTCTAAAGTAAAATCCAAACTTGACAAATACATTACTCAGGCTGATGTCTGAATTTACTCTGATTGACATCCGGACAAGGGACAACAGTAAATCTAAGTGAAGGGATATCAACAAGATTGAAACATACGCTTTATGTCACTCATGCTCCCATTTCTAGCTGATTTGACTGGATTGTCTCTGTGCCACCCTGGCTTTCAAAGTGATCTCAGGATGTCTGCAGGATGTCTGCACAATCTTAACTAGACTCAAGGAGTACAATAGTTTTAATGTCAGTACAAATACATCTTACCTACCTTCAAGCCATGCTTGTGGAGTTAAAAACACAATACATTCCATGAAATTTTACGCACAGTGGCGCAGCGGTAGAGTTGTTGCCTTACAGCGAATGCAGCGCCGGAGACCCGGGTTCGACTCCGACTACGGGCGCCGTCTGTATGGAGTTTGTACGTTCTTCCCGTGACCTGCAAGATCTTCGGTTTCCTCCCACACTCCAAAGACGCGCAGGGTTTGTAGGTTAATTGGCTTGGTAAATGTAAACATTTCCCTAGTGTGTGTAGGATAGTGTTAATGTGCGGGGATCGCTGGTCGGCGTGGACCCGGTGGGCCGAAAGGGCCTGTTTCCGCGCTGTATCTCTATAATGAATTAAACTAAATTTTAGTTTAGTTTAGTTGAAGAGAGACGGCATGGAAACAGGCCCTTCGGCCCACCGAAGGTCCACTCCCCCGCTCACACTAGTTCTATGCTATCCCACTTTCCCATCCACTCCCTACACACACCAGGGGCAATCTAGCCAACAATCCCGCACGTATTTGGGATATGGGAGGAAACCGGAGCACCCGGAAGAAGCCCACCCGGTCACGGGGAGAACGTGCAAACTCCACACGGGGAGCAGCTGAGGTCAGGATGGAACCCGTGTCTCTGGCGCTGTGAGGCAGCAGCTCTACCCGCTGCACCACTGTGCTGCTGTGATTTCACATTATTTAGTGTTGACAATATTTCGGATGAAGTGTCATTGGGCTTGAAGCTACAGAGCGATAGCTTGGCCTAATTAGCGGGGCAGATGGGACCACACACTCACCTTCAATTAAAAACCCATTTCAATTTGTGGACTTTCCGTGGGCTGTGCAAAGTTTGCAATTTGGTTCAGGGTTTTCCCTTGGCAGAAAAAATACCCAAAGTGCTGGTGGAACTCCACGGGTCAGGCAGCGTTGGTGGATAGCAATAGACAGATAAGGATTCTGGCTGGGACCACGTCACGACCCAAGGTGGACACAAAATGCTGGAGTAACTCAGCAGGTCAGGCAGCATCTCGGGAGAGAAGGAATGGGTGACGTTTCAGCTCTACTCTTCCCCCACCCAAGTCTCACTAGCTTCTCTTTTTCACCCTACACACAGCTTACTCCTCCTTTATCATCGTTACGTTTTTGCACATCTTTCATTCATTGTTCTTTATCTCTCCACATCACCAATCTATATCTCCCGTTTCCCTTATCCCTAACCAGTCTGAAGAAGGGTCTCGACCCGAAACGTCACCCATTCCTTCTCTCCTGAGATGCTGCCTGTCCCGCTGAGTTACTCCAGCATTTTGTGTACACCTTTGATTTAAACCAGCATCTGCAGTTTTTTTCCTACACTTAACAACCCAACATGCATTTCTTCTTCCTTCGGGAATGGGGAAGGTTAAGTGAGGGAAACAGAGAAAAATGCAAACGAAATGACCAAACAAGGCAGTGAGATGTAGGAACAAGGTACTGCAGATGCTGGTTGACACAAAAGGGCATATAATAATAATAATAATAATGCATTTTATTTATATAGCGCTTTTCATATACTCAAAGACGCTTTACAGAGATTTTGAGAACATAGGGAAATGAATAAATAGATAAATAAGTAAATAAATAAATGAACAGAGAAAGGAGACAGAAGGTGAGGTGACCTTCAGTGGTTGAAGGCAGTACTGAACAGGTGAGACTTCAGTGATGTTTTGAATGTGGTGAGTGTGGAGGAGTCTTTAACGGTTTGGGGTAGTGAGTTCCATAGGGTGGGAGCAGCGATGGAGAAAGCCCTGTCCCCCCAGGATCTGAGTTTGGTCCGGATGTGGGGGGATAGGAGATTGGCAGCAGCAGAGCGGAGGGTGCAGGTGGGAGTGTGCCTGTGGAGGAGGTCGGTCAGGTAGGATGGGGCCAGGTTATGGAGGGCTTTGTATGTTATGAGGAGGATTTTGTACTGGATTCTCTGGGGGATGGGGAGCTAGTGGAGTTTATAAAGGACGGGGGTGATATGGTCACGGATCGAGGTGTGTGTGAGTAGACGGGCAGCGGAGTTTTGAATGTATTGAAGTTTATTGATGATTTTTGAGGGTGCGCCATAGAGGAGGCTGTTGCAGTAGTCCAGACGGGAGGTGATGAAGGCGTGGATGAGGGTTTCTGCAGCTGTGGAGGAGAGGGATGGACGGAGACGGGCAATGTTTTTGAGGTGGAAGAAGGCTGTCTTTGTGATATGTTTGATGTGTTTGTCGAAGGAGAGGGTTTGATCAAGGATGATTCCAAGATTCCGGATGTGAGGTGAGGTGGATACTGGGAGACCATCAATGTTGAGGATGAAGTTTTGGGTGGATTTGGTGAGCGTTTTTGGACCAATGATGATGATTTCAGATTTGTTGCAATTGAGTTTGAGGAAGTTTGATTGAAGCCAAGATTTTATTTCAGTGATGCAGTTTGTCAGTGTAGAGTGTGTGGTGGGGGAGATTGACTTGGTGGAGATGAGGAGCTGGATATCATCGGCGAAGCAGTGGAAGTTGAGACCATGACGGCGGATTAATTGACCAAGGGGGAACAGGTAGAGGATGAAGAGGAGGGGGCCAAGGACTGAGCCTTGGGGGACACCTTGGGGGAGGGGAGCGGTGGGGGATTTACAGTTGTTAATGGAGATGAACTGGTGTCTGTCAGAGAGGTAAGATTTGAACCAGGATAGGGCTGTGCCGGTGATGTTAAGGGAGGTTTCAAGTCAGTCGGGTGAGGAGAATGGAGTGATTTATGGTGTCAAAAGCGGCGCTGAGGTCAAGTAGGATGAGGATGTTGAGGTTGCCAGCGTCGGAGGAGAGGAGAATGTCGTTTGTGATTTTGAGGAGCGCAGTTTCAGTACAGTGGTTGGAGCGGAATCCGGATTGGAAAGTTTCATACAGGTTATTGGTAGAGAGGTGGTATTTGAGTTGGGAAGCTACAGCATGTTCCAAAACTTTGGACAGAAAGGGTAGGTTGGAGATTGGTCTGAAGTTGTTTGGGGTGTCAGGGTTTAGACCAGGTTTTTTCAGAATGGGGGTGACAGCAGCGATTTTGAGGGATGGCGGGACGATGCCAGTGGACAGGGAGGAGTTTATTGTTGCAGTGATAAGTGGAGAGAGAGCAGGAAGGCAGGCCTTGACAAAGCTGGAGGGGATGGGGTCCAGAGAGCAGGTGGCAGTTTTTATTCCTGTGAAGAGGTCAGAGAGGTCGGTGGTGGAGATTGGGGAGAACTGAGGCAGGGGTTGACAGGATAAGGGGGGGCAGGTGGTTTGAGGGGGAGCAGGTGCGTTGGTGGTTAAGGTGCTGTAGATGTTGTCTATTTTGCTTTGGAAGAATGAAAGGAAAGTGGTGCATTTGTCAACTGTGAATGATTGGGAGATGGTGTCCAGGGGGCTGAGGAGTTTGTTTATTGTAGAGAAGAGTGTTTTTGGGTTTCCGGAGCCAGAGTGAATTATTTGAGAGTAATAGGTGGAGTGGGCACGGGAGAGGGCATCTTTATAGTGCTGTATGTGGTCTTTGTAGGCTTGGGAGTGAATTGTGAGACCTGTTTTGTTGCGGAGTCTTTCAAGTTGGCGGGCATGAGTTTTCATCACGCGGAGTTCAGGGGTAAACCAGGGAGCAGAGTGGGTGAAGGAAACTGTTTTGGTTTTTATAGGTGCAAGCTGGTCGAGGCAGGAGGAGAGAGTGTGGTTGTAGTAGTCAGTGAGGTCAGAGGGGCTGTGGAGGTCAACGAAGGGAGAGGTGGACATTATTTCAGAGAGGGAGGATGAGAGCGAGGTAGGTGAAACAGAGTTCAGCTTGCGGAAGTTGATTTTGCGTTTTTGCTTTGGAGCTGGGGTGGGAATGTTGACAGACATGGTGATGGCTAAGTGATCAGAGAGGGTGGGGTCGGAGCCAGAGAGGTGATGTAGATTTAGTCCAGTGGAGCAGACAAGGTCCAGAATGTGTCCACGGTTATGGGTGGGAAAATTGACGTGTTGAGTGAGGTTAAAGCAGTTGAGTATTTCAGTGAAGTCAGCGGTTATTGTGGAGTCAGTGGGGTCCATATGGATGTTGAAATCACCGAGGAGGAGGATTGAGGGGGAGAGAGAACAGAACTGGGTCAGAAAGTCAGAGAAGTCAGAAAGGAATGATGGGTGTGGTTTGGGAGGGCGGCAGACAACTGCCATGACTAATTTTGTGTGGCCAGAGAGTTTGAAAGCCAGGTGTTCAAATGAAGGAGCAGATGAGATGGAGATGAGGTTGATCTTGAAGTCCTGTCGGTGAATTACGGCAATCCCACCACCTCGGCCTTCCGAGCGTGGTTTATTGATGTAGGAGTATCCGTTGGGTGTAGTGAGGTTGAGTGAGAGGTAATCCAGAGGTTGTTGCCAGGTTTCTGTCAGACAGAGGAAGTCCAGTTTATTTTCCAGGATGAAGTCATTCAGAATGAGGCTTTTATTGTTGAGGGACCGGATGTTGAGCAGAGTGAGCTTCATGTTGCTTTGTGTGGTGTGGATGGACACGGGTGATTTAGCCAGTGTTAGTTATCCAGATATAGTGCTGGAGTAACTCAGCAGGTCAGGCAGCATCTCTGGAGGTCGGGAGTAAGTGAAGTTTCCGGTCGGGACCTTTCTTTTAGACCCTCCAGGTGAGTGAGGAAACGTTTATTGAAATGGTGGATTCAGTGGAAAATGAAGTAAAGTTGAGGTCGGAAGAAAAGGCCCTGACACGAATTGTCACCTATCCATGTTCTCCAGAGACCTTCTGAGTTACGCCAGCACTCTGTGTCCTCAAGGCAATGAAATGTTTTAGGATAACATAGATGGTCTAGCCTTTCTCGAGAACCTTTCAAAAAATCCTGGATAGCTTTGGAACTTCAGTCAAACTGCTCCATCACTGGAAGCAGGGCGGCCATGTTTGTCCGCAGCAAGCTTGCACAGTGTTGGAGGCCTGGGGTCACGCAGCACAGATCCCAGAGAAAACGCACGGGGAGAACGTACAAACTCCGCACAGACAGCACCCGCAGTCAGGATCGAACCCGGGTCTCTGGCGCTGTGAGGCAGCAACTCTACCACTGCACCACCGTGCCGCCCTGTACCCAGTCAGTTGGGTGAATCTCTGGTTGCTGGAACTGAGGAACTAAAGAGGAAGCTCTTCAATCAGAGAGATTGAAGTTATCTCTACCAGTTACATGAGCATGCACATCCTTCAATTCACCCACAACACGAGTGGATAAAGGTCGCCGAGGGAAGAGGCAAAGGTGAAAGGTGAGGGTGTGAGGATGAGGGCAGTCACATCTGCAGGGCTGGTAGCTTCTCAGGGACAGCAGGGCTGAGGACAATGCGAGGGCTCTCGTCTGGTGTCTGCACCGACCTCGTCGATGTGATGCAGACAATTGGGCTTTGAAGGCCGGGGCGGCAGAGAGGAGCGAGCGAATCAGTCACGGCTCCTGTCACCAACGGCGATCCAGTGACCCCTGTCAGAAGAGGCACGTCAGGTGGAGCCAGCGTTCAACCCTGCGCCTTTCAAAGCCCAGTGGAGCCCTGTCAGTCTCCGCCTGTCTACCACACACACACACGATGCACAACCTCAGGCAGGGTATCAGAAAGCCACTGGTGCCCCAGTGGCCATAGCCCCGGCATTCAGGAGACACCACGAGCAGCTGGGCGGCCCACATTGGCTCAGATGGTAGAGCCGCTGCCTCACAGCGACAAAGACCCGGGTTCGGTCCTGACCTCGGGTGCTGTCCGTGTGGAGTCTGCACGTTCTCCCTGTGACCGCGTGGGTTTCCACCGGGTGCTCTGGTTTCCTCCCACATCCCAAAGATGGGCGGGTTTGTAGGTTAATCGGCCCGCTGTAAATTATCTCTAGTGTGTTGGGAGTGGATAAGAAAACGGGATAACATAGAACTGGTGCGAACGGGTGATCGATTGTCAGCATGGGCTTGGTGGGCCGAAGGGCCCGTTTCTATCCTATCTCTAAACTCTCTAAATTAAAAGACATTTGGACAGATACATGGATTGGTAATACTTAGAGGGATATGGGCTAATTGTGGGAAAGTAGGACTAGTGTAGATGGAACGTCTTTGGCAGCATGGGCAAGTTGCGCTGAAGGGCCTGTTTCTGTGCTGTATAATTCTATGACTCTATCATTCTAACACACTGAGATGTATCCAACTACTGTGCTGCAACGTGGCGTGACTAGTAGAACCACTGCCTTGAATGACTTCTGGATTCCCTCCCCTCTCTCTCCCACCCCTCTTTCCCCAACCTAGTCGTCCCACCAGTTCCACTCTTCGCATCCTTGTATCCCTCTCATTATCACATCTTCCCCAGCCAACAATGGACCATTGTGGGCTCCATCCTTCACAGTTTCTCATCCACTTCCTGACCCACTGAGTTACCCCAGCACTTTGTGTCCATCTGCAGTTCCTTGTTCTTTCACGACTAAATACCTGGAATGTGTGCCATGTTTAGTTTAGTTTAGAGATGCATTGCGCAAACAGGCCCTTCGGCCCACCAGGTCTGCACCGACCAGCGATCCCCACACATTGACACTACCCTACACACACTAGGGACAATTTTTTACATTTAAGCCAACTAACTTACAAACCTGTACGTCTTTGGAGTGTGGAAGAAAACCGGAGCACCCGGAGAAAACCCACGCGGTCACAGAGGGAACGTACAAACTCCGTACAGGCAGCACCCGTAGTCAGGATCGAACCCAGGTCTCTGGCGCTGTAAGGCAGCATCTTTACCACTGCGCCTCAGTGCCACCCTAGATAGTGTGTCCAAGGCCTGTATAGAAATGGCTGCTCTGATATTATCTACTCCAACAGGGCAGCACGGTGGCGCAGCGGTAGAGTTGCTGCTTTACAGCACCAGAGACTACGGGTGCCGTCTGTACGGAGTTTGTACGTTCTCCTCGTGACCTGCGTGGGTTTGTCTCCAAGATCTTCGGTTTCCTCCCACACTCCAAAGACGCACAGGTTTGTAGGTAAATTGGCTTCAGCAAAATTGTAAATTGTCCCTTGTGTGAGTGTGGGGGGATCGCTGGTCGGCGCGGACCCGGTGGGCTGAAGGGCCTGTTTCCGTGCTGTATCTCTAAACTAAACTAAACTAGTCCTGCGGGCATATTCTTCTGGTCGTGCTAACACAAAGTCTCTCCGCAGCGCATTAAAATAGGCCCTGCCGTGATCGCAAGGCAGTGTGGCAGTGGCAGCAATGCAGAGCACGAAAGCGACCTGGAAAATGTGTTGTACGCCTTGGTGCCAAATATAAAAATGAATGTTCCGGCTTGTTCAGCGGTGATTCATGTCGGCCAGGCTCCATCTGCACAAGGACCAGCAATCAGCCCGGCGTTTTAATTTTTAATGTGCCTTACACATCAATGTGAAGAAGGCATTCGAAAATAATATAGAAAATGGAGAGCAGGTCTCCGTGAGGTTAATTTGGTTTAAAAAGAAACTAACCATCGCAATAAAACACCGGAGAAATGGTTTGCTTCTGCTGCCGTGGGGGTTCTGACAGTGGATGTAGTGGGCACTTGAGGGACTGTGATCAACAGGGTCCCAGGGCCAGACTCTGTGAAGTTGGCCCGGTCTCCAGTGGGTACTCTAGTCCGATGGGAACCACGGACGGCTGTCGGGAGTCAAGGAGGTGAGACTGCTCTCATGTTGCCCACTCCTGAGAGACAATAGACAATTGGTGCAGGAGGAGGCCATTCGGCCCTTCGAGCCAGCACCGCCATTCAATGTGATCATGGCTGATCATTCTCAATCAGTACCCCGTTCCTGCCTTCTCCCCATATCCCCTGACTCCGCTGTCGTTAAGAGCTCTATCTAGAGACATAGAGAGGGTAGACAGCCTGAGTCTTTTCCCCCAGGTGGAATTGTCAAATTCCAGAGGTTGTGGATTTATTGTTAAAAGGGGGGAAATTTAAAGGAGATTTAGAATTTAGAGTTGAGATATACAGCACGGAAACAGGCCCTTCAGCCCACCGAGTCTGTGCCGACCGGCGACCAGTAAGGCACTGTGCTGCCCGGCCGGCTCAAGGGCAGTTAATGATGGCCGTAATTACGACTGCAGAAAAACAGTATTTCAAATAAACTTCCACCACATTAGCGAGAAATGTGCGACAATGCCCAACCTTGAAAAGAAATGTAAAACTACCGAGTCGTTGTTTCCCCCGATTTAGAACTCATTATCCATTTAAATCAAATTGAAGGAAGAGTCATTGGTGTTTTGCCAACACAGGTTACGCTAATACCACAAAAGCATCGCTTTTCCACATCAAACAAAACATCACAATTAAGGCAATTAAGGTGGTGCATTGTGTAATGTAATGCTTTGGGAGTCGTTTTACCGTGTTTACATTGCAATATGCATCTTTATTTCAAATAAAATACTTCACATTAACTTTTCTGAAACAAGGTTTACTGCACCCAGTTGACCCAGAGTAAAAAATTCATGTGCAGACTCTAATGCACTGAAGATGTTTTGTGAAATTAGCAGCGTTAAATTGCCTGCTCGGTTACTGGGAAGCTTTCACAGCTTTGCACAATGCCAAGTCAGCAACAAATACTTGCAATGGAAGTTCCCTGATCTTGGCTTTTGTGTGAGGTCATTCACTCTCAACCTAAAAAGTGTGCAAAGAAGTATTTCTCGAATGGTTAAAAACCTGGAAGCCGTCAATAAGATTACGGTGGCGCAGCGGTAGAGTTGCTGCCTCACAGCGCCAGAGACCCTGTGCTCGATCCTGACTACGGGTGCTGTCTGTGTGGAGTTTGTACGTTCTCCCTGTGACCCGCGTGGGTTTTCTCCGGGTGCTCCAGTTCCCTCCCACATTCCAAAGACGTACAGGTTTGTGGGTTTGTTGGCTTCGGTTAAAAATTGACCATTGATCACCCATTCACACGAGTTCTTTTTTTTAATCCCACTTTCTCGTCCACTCCCTGCACACCAGTGGCAATTTACAGAGGGGCCGTTTAACCTGCAAACCCGCACGTCTTTGAAACGTGGGAGGAAACCGGAGCACCCGGAGGAAACCCACGCGGTCACAGGTAAAACGTACAAACTATACACACAGATAGTTTCCGAGGTCAGGATCGAACCGGGGTCTCTGGTGCTGTGAGGCAGCGGCTCTACCTGCTGCGCCCCTGTGTCCCGCACACACTCAGGCCCACTTTTGTCGTGAGGTACCCGGTGGTTGAAATGCAGTTGACCATTTTGGAATGAGCGTGCAGGTGTGAATGAGCTTCCGGCAGTCCACACCATCCTCAGGCCAGGGGTCATGGGGAGAAGGCAGGAGAACGGGGCTGAGAGGGAAAGAACGACCAGCCATGATTGAATGGCGGAGGAGACTTGATGAACCCAACGGCCTAATTTTGCTCCAACAACTTATGAACTCGTGGAAGGGCTGAGGGCCACTGCTGGACTGAGATGGCCAGCCAATGTGTCCCCCTGCACGCCACTGACCTCTGATTACACATCAGAGGGAAGACAGCCTAGGTGTCTCGCTGTCATTGCGAGAGGCACTCAGGCCAAAACAGCCTCTTAGACCCCTAAGTAGCAAAGGGCATCCGTTCTGCAGTCTCGCTCAGGCTTCCTGAGGTGCAGAAATGCAATTTTCTCTGGCTATAATGGTTATGATCATTAGTTGCTGCGGCCACGATACATCATCGGCACCTCCTGCAGCGGATGATGGAAACCACTCTTGTAAAGGCTAATGTAGAGAAAGCCAAGGCCTGAGCAGGGAGGAACTGCAGACGCTGGTTTAAACCGAAGATAGACGCAGAATGCTGGAGTAACTCAGCGGGACAGGCAGCACCTCTGGAGAGAAGCAGTGGGTGACGTTTCAGGCCGAGACCCCTTCCTCAAACGTCACCCATTCCTTCTCTCCAAGGATGCTGCCTGCCCCGCTGAGTTCCCCCAGCATTTTGTGTCTCTCTTCGAAAGCCACGACGTGATGGCCTTCCCCACTCACTGCTCCCCCCCCCCCCCCCCCCCCCCCGTGATTATTCCCAGATCGATTAGGCGGCGAAAACGAGGACGTAGCCAACCTGCATCGGACCACCATCTCTCACCAGGGCAAGGGTCCCGGTTTCCTGCCCTCCGCCAAGTTCCTGGAATAAGTTATTGGAGCAGATCCTCGCTCACCAGGGAGCGAGCTTTCTTTCCACGTCTATCCATCGTGCGCTGACGTGTACTGACAGCAGGCCTGCCTCGGCTAAGCCAGAGGTCCACTCGCTGCTTATCCCATCACTGACCTTTATGATGGGTCCGGAATAGTTGACAAGTCCTTCGGCTCACAAATCGCCAGCCTTTCTATCACCCAAGTCTCTGGCACCAAGTGAAACGACCTTGTCAGGGTTACCACACTGAGTTAGCTTGACAGTCTGATAGCTTAGTCTAGTATAGTTTATGTTAAAGAAAATAACTGCAGATGCTGGTACAAATCGAAGGTATTTATTCACAAAATGCTGGAGTAACTCAGCAGGTCAGGCAGCATCTCAGGAGAGAAGGAATGGGTGACGTTTCGGGTCAGACTGAAGAAGGGTCTCGACCCAAAACGTCACCCATTCCTTCTCTCCTGAGATGCTGCCTGACCTGCTGAGTTACTCCAGCATTTTGTGAATAGTTTATGTTTAGTTTAGTTTAGAGATAGAGCACGGAAACAGGCCCTTTCGGCCCACCGGGTCCGCGCCGACCAGCGATCCCCACACATTAACAGTATCCTATACCCACCAGGGACAATTTTTACATTTTACCAAGCCAATTAACCTACAAACCTGTACGTCTTTCGAGCGTGGGAGGAAACCGAAGATCTCGGAGAAAACCCACGCAGGTCACGGGGAGAACGTACAAACTCCTAAGTTTAGTTTATTTCCACGCGTTCTGAGGTACAGTGGAAAGCTTCTTTGCTGCGTGCTGTCCAAATGGCGGAAAGACTACACGTGATTCCAGATAAAGGGAATAACGTTTAGTGTAAGGTAAACTCCAGTAAAGATCAATTAAAGGTAGTCCGAGGGTCTCCAATGAGGTAGATGTTAGGTCAGGACTGCTCTCTAGTTGGTGGTAGGATGGTTCAGTTGCCTGAACTGCTGGGAAGAAACTGTCTCTGAATCTGGAGGCGTGCGTTTTCACATGAGGTGTGGGTTGGTAGTTTAATTAGCTGCGATAATCTGCCTCTGGTGTTTTGGTGAACGTTACATTCTGCAGGGAGCTGATGAGAATGTGGGGAGGACACGTAGGTTGATCGGCCTCTGTAAGTTGCCCCTTGTGTGCAGGGAGTGGATGAGAGAGTGGGACGACGTAGAACGTGGGATAGACGGTCGGCGTGGACTCGGTGGGCTGAAGGGCCTGTTTCCAGGCTGCATCTCTCAAGTGAATGACACTTTCACTCAGACAAAATGGGGTTTCATGTGGAATTAGTGGTTGAGGGCTGGTGCAGACTTGGTGGGCTGAAGGGCCTGCTTCCGTGCTGCGTGTGACTATGAAATGGTGCCGGTGCCAGGCATTGGGGTACTTTGTTATTTGGTGGGAGATGAGGGCACAACAACGTAGCCGTTGGGAAGACGGGTAAGCGGAGAAATAGAGACAAGCCCGTTCATGCAGGGGATTCTGCCTCTCTCTCACACAAGGGCTACAGCACACATGTGGACCACTGCAGCACACATGTGGACCACTGCAGCACACATGTGGACCACTGCAGCACACATGTGGAACACTGCAGCACACATGTGGAACACTGCAGCACACATGTGGAACACTGCAGCACACATGTGGAACACTGCAGTTGTGGCAACAAGCCCACACTGTTAGTCATAGTCCGAGAGAGACACAGCATGGAAACAGGCCCTTTGGCCCATCGAGCTCATCAACTCTTTGAAGAGAGAGTTAGATCTAGCTCTTATGGCTAAAGGAATCAAGGGATATGGGGAGAAAGCAGGAACGGGGTACTGATTTTGGATGATCAGCCATGATCATATTGAAGGGTGGTGCCGGCTCGAAGGGCCAATCGGCCTACTCCTGCACCTATTTTCTATGTTTTCTATGTTTCTAACCATCCATTGACACTAATTCCACACTAATCTAATCTGGCGAAAGGAGATACAAGGAGCTGCAGATGATGGTTTACAACAAAAAGACACAAATTGCTGGAAACTCACCTGCCTGCTTCTGGTCCATGTCCCTCTGAACCTTTCCGATCCATGTATCCAACTAACGTAGTATCTAACTAACTATACCAACCAACTCATTGAGATGTGGTAGGAAACCGGAGCACCCAGAGGAATCTCACACAGTCACAGGGAGAACGTGCAAACTCCACACGGACAGCACTCTATGAGTGTTCTATTTACAAGTCTTCCTAATTAATAGCATACAGTTGGGGCAGGTGTCTTCCATTTACAATTCTATTCTTCATACTAATGAATAATGTGCTACACTCCATACCAAGGAACACACTGCACCAACATGCTCATAACACCTTTTGCCCAGACTTTCTCCACGAATTAAATTCACTCACTGAAACAGTGTCCAATAATTTATCCCTTTCTTAAATCAAACAATACGTGCTCTGTTGAAATGGTAAAAACAAAGAACTGCAGGTGCTGGTTTAAAAAAAAAGACACAAAGGGCTGCAGTAACCCAGCGGGTCGGGCTGCATCTCTGGAGAACATGGATAGGTGGATTGTGGCTGCACGGTGGCGTGGCGGTAGATTTGCTGCCTCACAGCGCCACAGACCCGGGTTCGATCATGACTATGGGTGCTGTCTGTACGGAGTTTGTATGTTCCCCTGTGACCGCGTGGGTTTTCCCCGGGTGCCCCGGTTTCCTCCCACATCCCAAAGACATACAGGTTTGTAGGTTAATTGGCTTCTGTAAATTGTAAATTATCCCTAGTGACAGGGACAGATTCTGCCCAGCTGTTATCAGACAACTGAATCATCCTACCTCAACTTGAGAGCCGTGCTGAAGAAGGGTCTCGACCCAAAACGTCACCCATTCCTTCTCTCCAGAGATGCTGCCTGTCCTGCTGAGTTACTCCAGCATTTTGTGTCTATCTTTGGTTTAAACCAGTATCTGCAGTTCCTTCATACAGAGTGTTGAACTACTATCTACCTCTTTGATGACCCTCGGTCTATCCTTGATCGGACTTTGCTGGCTTTACCTTGCACTAAACATTATTCCCTTATCATGTATCTATACCCTGTAAATGGACCGATTGTAATCATGTATTGTCTTTCCGCTGACTGGTTAGCACGCAACAAAAAGCTTTTCACTGTACCTCAGTACACGTAACAATAAACTGAACTGAACTGAACTGTGTGAAGGATTATGTTTGTGCAAGGGATGATCGCTGGTCAGCACGGACATGGTGGGCCGAAGGGCCTGCTTCTACGCTGTATCTCTAAAGTCTAGAGTCTAAAGGTGACGTTTTGGGTCAGGACCCTTCTTCAGACTTGTGATGTTGAACTCTCGTCCTCTTCCCTACTGATGGAGCCCTGTTTCTCTCTCTGACAGTGTTTCTCTTTGTCTGTTTTTCTTGATCTGCTTTCATTGATTTCTGGTTCTCTCCTTGTTTATGATCAGCTATCTGATGAAAGGTCATTGATCTGGAAGGTTGACTAGTTTTTACTGAAGAATGCATGACCTCCACCAAGAACCTCCCTCTACTGGCCAGGCATGAAATGGCAGCGAATCGTCCAAGTCACCAAGATAGGTCATACGATACGATACGATATGATACGATAGAACTTTATTTATCCCAGCAGGGAAATTGGTCCTACGGTCATAAGTGAAAGGAGCCGAACTAGGCCATTCGGCCCATCAAGTCTATGCCGCCATTCAATCACGGCTGATCTATCTCTCCCTTCTAAACCAATTCTCCTGCCTTCTCCCCATAACCCCTGACACCTGTACTAATCAAGAATCTATCTATCTCTTCTTTAAAAATATCCATTGACTTGGCCTCCACAGCCTGCTGTGGCAAAGAATTCCACAGATTCACCACCCTCTGACTAAATAAATTCCTTCTCATCTTCCTAAAGGAACGTCCTTTAATTCTGAGGCTATGACATTTAATCCTAGACTCTCCCACTAGTGGAAACATCCTCTCCACATCCACTCTATCCAGGCCTTTCACTATTAAGTACGTATTAATGAGGTCCCCCCCATCCTTCTAAACTCCAGCGAGTACAGGCCCAGTGCCGACAAACGCTCATCATAGGTTAACCTACTCATTCCTGGGATCATTCTTGTAAACCTCCTCTGGACCCTCTCCAGAGCCAGCACATCCTTCCTCAGATATGGTGCCCAAAATTGCTCACAATATTCCAAATGTGGTCTTACCAGTGCCTTATAGACCCTCAGCATTACATCCCTGTTTTTGTATTCTAGCTATCTTGAAATAAATGCTACCATTGCGTTTGTTTTCCTCACTACCGATTCGAGTTGCAGATTAACTTTTTGGGAATCCTGCACCAGCACTCCCAGGTCCCTTTGCACCTCCGATTTCTGGATTCTCACCCCATTTAGAAAGTAGTTTACGGCTTTATTCCTACTACCAAAATGCACGACTCCAAACTTTGCTACACGATATTCCATCTGCCACTTCTCTGCCCACTCTCCCAACCTGTCCAAATCCTTCTGCAGAGTCTATCTTCGGCTTAAACCAGCATCTGCAGTCCTTCCTACACACTCCATCCACAGATGCTGCCTGTCCCATCGGGTTACTCCAGCACTTTGTGTTTTGCTGCAGATTCCAGTACCTGCGTTCCCTTGTATCTCTGATATACAATGGTCTTTGTGTCACTCCAGAGGGCATGACAACTCTGTAATATGTTACGATTTTAGGCAACCTCTAATAGCCCACCCTCTCCCCTTTATCTCCACACCTCCCCTTTCTTTCACGCCCCCCCCCCCATCTGTGCTCCATCTTGACTCACGTCTATTTCTCTAATCCCCCTCCCCCTCCCCTTCCACCTGCCTTCCTTCCTCCAGCCTCACGATTTGCAACTCTTCAATCCCTTTGTCTCACACCTTGTCTTTTCATCACTGGCCTTTGTCCAACCATCTATCTATCAACGTCCCCCCACACGTGTGTTCACCTATTACCTGCCACGCCTTGCCCTTCCCCTCTCCCAGCTTCCTTTTCCCCCTCCTCAACCACAATCAGTCTGAAGAAGGGCCTCAACCCGAAACGTCACCTCCCCATGTTCCCTAGAGATGCTGCCTGACCCGCTGAGTTACTCCAGCACTTTGTGTCCTTCTTTGTAAACAAGCATCGCCTGTTCCTTGTTTCTGCATTATGTTTGCCTTCTCTCCCCGCTATTCTTGTTTGGATTCCAGGTTTGGGTTAAGATGGTCCGAGCGGTAAACGGACTCAAGCCACGGGGACAGCTCCTGGTGCGGTCCGGACAGGGTGCATGGGTCAGTGGTGGAAACTGCTCAGCATTGGGTCACTAGTAGATGTTGCACGCAGAAGCTGAACGACAGTCTGCCACCTGCTGAGTCCTGCTTAAATGGAATGCAAAAGGCTTAATTCACCATTAGTACCTCAACTCGGATGGGCCGTCTAGTTGAGTCGTGGAAGGCATTTTATCGGGATGCGTCACAGCACAGTGTGGGAACATCTCCATCCGTGACCCCATGAAGTTGCAGAGAAATGTGGACGCAGCCCAGACCATCACACATCCCCTCACACATTCCTTCTCTCCAGGGATACTGCCTGTCCCGCTGAGTTGCTCCAGCTTTATGTGTCTATCTTTGGTTTAACCCAGCATCTGCAGTTCCTTGCTACCCACTTCCATTGACTCCATTGGCACTTCACGCTGCCTTGGTAAGGCCAGCAGTACAGGAACTGCTCCAGTACATCGAGCTTGCGGGCCGAAGGGACTTTGGGCTTTGAATAACGGCGCCAAAAATGGCGGCGCCCACATGTGTAATGGATGCGAAAAGAACTTCACTGCGCAGTTGCACGTGTGACAAATAAAGCACGATTGAAACTTTGAACCATTGCTGGTTGACACACAACAGGATGCAGAGCGATGGAGTTACTCAGTAGGTCACCAACTTGGATAGGTGTTCTCCAGAGATGCTGCCTGATATGCTGAGTTACTCCAACACTTTGTGTCCTTCAATGGTCACTCTGTTGGGTTGTAAGCTGCCCGAGCGGAATACAAGAGAGGCCACACGCAAACCGGAGGAGCAACACCTCGTACTCTGTCTGAAGAAGCTCTTTTGGACCATGACCTCCTTCTCTTTTCCCGTGGATGTTCACAGACATCCCTAAGCGGAGACTGCATCTGCGGGTTTTTGATGCCTGCTGTGAATTGTCACGAACAGCAACCTCGGGTTACTGGGTTAAATTAACTGCCGTGCACGTCTGGCTTCTGTCGGCGGTACACAAGCTCTACTCTTCACGGGAAGGGACAGCGTGTTCCCTTGTGATCACGGACCCCAGGCCTCAACTGGTCAACAGCAATTGTCCAGGGTCCCCTCCATACCTCAGTGAGGCCGCACCACAGCCTCCCGACCCCTGACCTGGTTGTCAAGGCGATCGCTGCAGTTATCTCAGGCAGTCGCTTCACATAGCCCTCATGCTCTACTGTTGGAACCGTAAAACTGAACGAAGTGGCTACAGATGCTTAACTCATCGACAGTAACCAAATGCTAGCCTTACAGCGACAGAGACACGGACGGCTTCCATCCTGACAATAGACAATAGACAATAGACAATAGACAATAGGTGCAGGAGTAGGCCATTCAGCCCTTCGAGCCAGCACCGCCATTCAATGCGATCATGGCTGATCACTCTCAATCAGTAACCCGTTCCTGCCTTCTCCCATACCCCCTCACTCCGCTATCCTTAAGAGCTCTATCCAGCTCTCTCTTGAAAGCATCCAACGAACTGGCCTCCACTGCCTTCTGAGGCAGAGAATTCCACACCTTCACCACCCTCTGACTGAAAAAGTTCTTCCTCATCTCCGTTCTAAATGGCCTACCCCTTATTCTTAAACTGTGGCCCCTTGTTCTGGACTCCCCCAACATTGGGAACATGTTATCTGCCTCTACAGGTGCTGTCTGGTCAGAGTTTGTACGTTCTCCCTGTGACCTGCGTGGGTTTTCTCCGGGTGCTCCGGTTTCCACCCACACTCCAAAGACATGCAGGTTTGTAGGCTAATTGGCTTTGGTTAAAATTGTAAATTGTCCTTAGTGCGTAGGATAGTGCTAGTGTGAGGGGATCGCTGGTCGGCACGGACTCAGTGGGCCGAAGGGCCTGTTTCCGCACTGTATCTCTAAACTAAACAAAACTCAACACTGGACAACAATTTAAAAATAAATAGGATGTATTTCTCTGAGTTTGTTGTCCATTGTAGACACTGATGTACATTTTAGTCTTGAATTACCTGAAGCCTATGTCATTATTAACTCCAGGTGATAACGAAGAAGTCAGCTAATCTAGGGAAAACGCACCTGTTAATGAGAAGTACAATGTCTGGAACTGATTACTTTTCCATATCATTTAATCCTTTCTCCTTATAAATAGTTTGTGATTAAAATGTCTCCTGGGTCAATATTCCCAAACTCTGTGTTAGTCTTTGCTGTAAACTGTCCCACGAGATGAGGCATAACGTTTTATAAATGCCTGTCGGAGAAGGCAAAAAGGATTGGAGAAATTTAAAAACAAGCAAATCAAGGGGCAGAAGACAGACACAAAACGTTGGAGTAGCGGTGGCGCAGCGGTAGAGTTGCTGCCTTACAGCATTTGCAGCGCTGGAGACCCAGGTTCGATACCGACTACAGGTGCTGTCTGTACGGAGTTTGCACGTTCTCCCCGTGACCTGCGTGGATTTTCCCCGAGATCTTTGGTTTCCTCCCACACTCCAAAGACGTACAGGTTCGTAAGTTAATTGGCTTGGGTTTGTATAGTTGGTACAAGTGTAAATTGTCCCAAGTGTGTGTAGGATAGTGTTAATGTGCGTGGAACGCTGGTTGGCACCCACTCGGTGGGCCGAAGGGCCTGTTTCCACGCTGTATCTCTAAACTAAACTAAACTAAACAAAACTTTTACTGCACTAGCATATTCATTGGTCAGTTGTTTAACATATTGATTTAGTAAACTATTTGTATCCACTCTGGGAATTCTCCTCTACAATGAGTTTTTATTTATTCAGGAGATATGGGGTTTGCAAGCTCAATTGCCAAACATTTTAATTCCCCTTCCCATTCCCACACTGACTGTTCTGTCCTGGGCCTCCTCCACCGTTAGAGTGAGGCCACATTCAAATTGGAGGAGCAGCACCTCATATTTCGCTTGGGCAGCTCACAGCCAGCGGTATGAGAGGTGATATCTCTAATTTCAAGTAGCCCTTGCATTCCCTCTCTCTCCCCCTCCCCCCCCCCCCCCCTCCTTTCACCCTCGTTATCCTACTAGTTCCATTGTTCGCATCCTTGTTTCCCTTTGTTATCACCTCTTCCCCGGCCAACAATAGGCCATTGTGGGCTCCACCCTACCTTGGTCACCTGTTGCCGGCCCTGCTTTGCTCTGCTTTTTTCTTACCTCCAGTTCCCTCTCCTCTACTTTCAGTCTGAAGAAGGGTCCCGACCCGAAACGTCACTACGCGTTTTTACTCTGAAGGTGTCGCCTGACCCGCTGAGCTACTCCAGCGCTTTGCGTCCACCTTTGGCAATCTCAATAGCGCTGTTCACAACGGGGTTTTGTCAATCTTCAGGACGTTTTGGTGCACGATTTAAATTGCAATCCAATTACACACCGGCGATGTGCAGACTGATGATGTCATGGTTGATGATGGTGTATAACCAAATTAATAGACTTAGTGTTAAAAGCAGATAGCACCTAATTAGTGTTGGATTAACCCCTTGGGTCTCATTACTATTCATATGATTGAACTTCAGAGCTGTGCTTGTCGGCCTGCTGCAGCTGCACAAGCAGGGAGCACTATCACTACATCCCAGAGACAAGCACAGGCCGCCAAGCAAACCAAGATTCGGTTTATTTCAACAGAAATAAGAGCGAGTGAGGAATGTGTCAGTCGCTGTTTTCAGTGGCGATGGCATCCTGGGACTTGTCACTTGGCCTAAAACGGACGGGGCGGCGGGCCAGGAATCGGTAACGTGCTCCTCTGGGCCCCGGGTCCATTGTGTGTGTGCGCCGTTGTCAGAAGCTGGCGTTGACCCTTCCGCGACCCCGGGTTTGCTTGTGCCTTTTCGCCATCTCTCGCTGCAGCTTCTTGAGCAAAGGTCTGGCGGATCCTAGGAAACGCAGTTGCCTGGCAACTTGACCCCTGTCTGTGCGCTGGGAACCTCTGCACAGCCGGCCGGCGGGGTCATTCCAGTGTCAGGGGTTTCGCGACGACTGGTGCCAAGTGTCCAAGCCCTGACAACTGCAGGCCGCAGGCACATCCCCTCCATTTCCCAACGTAGCTACAAGTATGGGAACAGAAGTGTCGGCGCCGATCCACTGGACTCTGACGACTCGCGTTCATTTTCCAGACACACTCTATTTACTTGTGCCCAGCCCCAGTTACTGTACCAGTCTGAAATCCCAATCAGAACGGTCAACATTTCACACAGATTTTGACCCTTGAAATTGTGCGCACTTTCTAATTCCTTATCATCAATAACAATACGTTCTCAAAACATTAATATACAAATGCAATAGCACTAATACAAGTAAACCTACATGCTATCTAATCCATTATTTTCATTTTCAATATCAAGAACCTTATAGTGTGCGTCAAGAAATACCCATACCAAAATATTGGGGTACGTCAACGAATCAGGAACGTTGATGTGTGTCAATGAATGCCTAAAGGTTGTTGTGCTGTGCAGCTATCCTAACCTTTGTCATACTGCAGTTTCCGCACAAGCTCCAGCCATCCCCTTGGCTGCAAATGCCACAATTATATTTTGGCCAACGTAACTTACCACATTAACCATTGTCCCAGGCTCTCTGTTGTAAGCTGGGTTGGACTGCATTAATAATTGAACACTGATTCCTCTCAGCAGAAATCACAGTGACAAGGGGCGCTTCTTTACAGCGTATCAAAGCTAAAAGCAAGGAAAATATTAAAAGGAGATGCTGCTTCCAGTTTTCTTTGATAGACCAATGTGATTTATGTCCTTATGAGATGAGTTCTTCGGGAATGCCGTGACTTGGAGCTGCTCCGCCACTCTATGTTACTCATCACTGAAACAACATCAGGTGCAGAGTTGCCCAGTAACCTTTGAACCAGATCAGCAATCCACAGCAAATTGTTTAACAAACATAATTTAATCCTGTTGCATATTTATTACCCGAAGCTAACTTGAAAGATTCTACGGAAGATTGACACAAAAAGCTGGAGTTATCATATCATATCATATATATACAGCGCGGAAACAGGCCTTTTCGGCCCACCAAGTCCGCGCCGCCCAGCGATCCCCGCACACTAACACTATTAACACTATCCTACACACACTAGGGACAATTTAAAAAAAAACATTTACCCAGCCAATTAACCTACATACCTGTACGTCTTTGGAGTGTGGGAGGAAACCGAAGATCTCGGAGAAAACCCACGCAGGTCACGGGGAGAACGTACAAACTCCTTACAGTACAGCACCCGTAGTCAGGATCGAACCTGAGTCTCCGGCGCTGCATTCGCTGTAAAGCAGCAACTCTACCGCTGCGCTACCGTGCCGCCCACCCGTACTCAGCGGGTCAGACAGCATCTCTGGAGAAAAATAATGAGAGATGTTTCGGGCCGAGACCCTTCTTCAGACTCAATTCTATTTGGACCAGATTCTACTTTTATTTAGTTTCATTATTTTAGTTTTGAGCTACAGGCCCTTCGGCCCATCGGGTCCTCGCCGACCAGCGATCCCCGCGCACTAACGTTACCCTACAAACACTAGAGACAATTTACAATTTTACCAAAGCCAATTAACCTGCAAACCTGTACATCTTTGGAGTGTAGGAGGAAACCGGAGCATCTGGAGAAAACCCATACAGGTCAAGGGAGGACGGTTCAGTTGCCTGATAACAGCTGGGAAGAAACTGTCCCTGAATCTGGAGTTCTTTGCCAAATTCACAAATAAACCCAAAGAATTGTCTCGATCCAAAAAGTCACCCATTCCTTCTCTCCAGAGATGCTGCCTGTCCCGCTGAGTTACTCCAGCATTCTGTGACAGATAAACCAGTCAGATATGAGCTTGAGGGAAACCTTTGGTTAAGTTTAGTTCACGTTTACTGAGGTGTAGTGGAAAGCTTTTTTTACGTGCTAACCAGTCAGTGGTAAGACAATACATGCTTACAATCGAGCCGTCCACAGTGTACAGATACATGATGAAGGGAATAACGTGATTAATATATCTTGAAAGATATAGTTAAATATGATCAAGTGTAGCCTTCTGCGTATTCCAGTCTATCGCAGATATTTGGTTCAGCAGAAAGGTGGTGCTTAATAGGGACATGAGGAACTGCAGATGATGAAATCTTGATGAAAACATAAAGTGCTGGAGGAACTCAGCGAGTTAGGCAGCGTCTGTGGAGAGAATAGACAGATGACATTTAAGATTGGGACCCTTGTTCAACCTGATCTAGGCCTGGGTTTTTGCCACAATCCATTCGCTGTGCAGTCACCATTACTGACACAGACCTCTTAGCTCCAGTAAAGACACAAAGTGACGGAGTACCTTAATGGGTCAGGCAGCGTCTCTGGAGAACATGGATAGGTGACGTTTCGGGTTGGGACCCTCCTTTGAAGAAGTTCCTCTTCTCTCCGATGGGAGTAGTGTGAGACTGTCTCTCACTGCTCCCCATCTGTGATTCCTGCCACCCAACTGCTCTACGACCATGGTCTGACCTGCCTCTACCATGTGCGTTTCCTCAGCACTTACAATAGTCAATAGTCAATAGTCAATTTATTTGTCACATACACATAAATGTGCAGTGAAATGAAAAATTACCCGCAGTTCAACAATAAGACCAATAAAAATAAGCAATAAAAATACGCAATAACACATACAATCATAAACCAACACCAAACAAAAGAAACATCCATCACAGTGAGTCTCCCTCCTCCAGTCACTGCCATCCTGTGCTATGTGGCACCCCCACACCTGTGTCCACCTATCACTCTCCAAGCTTTGTCCTGCTCCTTCTCTCTTCCAGCTTTCTCCAACCCCCCCCCCTCCCCTCCCACTTCAGAAACAATCTGTCTGAAGAAGAGTCCCGCCCTTAAAAGGAGGAAGGCGGATGAGGGTGGCCCTTATAGAGGTTTATAGAATTATGATGGGTATAGATAGGGTGGATGCACAGAGTCCTTTACCCAGAGTTTTTAAAATGAGAGGGGAAAGACTTAATAGGAATCTGAGGGGCAACGTTTTCACTCAGAGGGTGGTGGTTGTACGGAACGAGCTGCCAGAGGAGGTAGTTTAGGCAGGTACTATCACAACATTTGAAAATTATTTGGACAGGTACACGGGATAGAGAAAGCTTAGAGGGACATGGGCCAAATGCGGGCAGGTGGGACGAGTGTAGATGGGGCACGTTGGTCAGTGGGGACAAATTCTGTCGTCGGAGGGCCTGTTTCCACACTGTGTGACTCTATGGCTGCGGCCAATTAAACCTTCAACCCCCCTGGTCTTTGGGACCTGGATGGAACCCCATGAAGGTCACATGTCTAGAAACATAGAAATATAGAAAATAGGTGCAGGAGTAGGCCATTCAGCCCTTCGAGCCTGCACCGCCATTCAATATGATCATGGCTGATCATCCAGCTCAGTAACCTGTACCTGCCTTCTCTCCATACCCCCTGATCCCTTTAGCCTTAAGGGCCACATCTAACTCCCTCTTAAATATAGCCAATGAACTGGCCTCAACTACCTTCTGTGGCAGAGAATTCCACAGACTCACCACTCTCTGTGTGAAGAAATGTTTTCTCATCTCGGTCCTAAAAGACTTCCCCCTTATCCTTAAGCTGTGACCCCTGGTTCTGGACTTCCCCAACATCGGGAACAATCTTCCCGCATCTAGCCTCTCCAACCCTTTAAGAATTTAATATGTTTCAATAAGATCCCCCCTCAGTCTTCTAAATTCCAGCGAGTACAAGCCGAGTCTATCCAGTCTTTCTTCATATGAAAGTCCTACCATCCCAGGGATCAATCTGGTGAACCTTCTCTGTACTCCCTCTAAGGCTAGAATGTCTTTCCTCAGATTAGGAGACCAAAACTGTACACAATACTCCAGGTGCGGTCTCACCAAGGCCCTGTACAACTGTCTACCCGCACAACGTTTGGTGAAGGGCCTGTGACAAGGTTCGGAGTGTTTTGCGACATTGTAAGGGGTTGTGAGAAGGCCGGTTTCTGTTGCAGGACTGAGGGTACAGTGCTACTAACATTCGTGCAACATTTATGACATGATCCTGAATATCATAAGTTGGCTGTAAATATTGTGTGATGAAATGCCTTTATTATTCCCCTGCTGTTCACATAACAAAAGAGGGATCATTTCAAAAGAAGGCCTCGGAATACATTTCCCCGGAGAGCATTCTCAGCGGTCATCAAAGACAAAGACAAGAGGGCACAGGTTTAAGTTAAGAGGAAAGAGTTTTACAGGGGATCGGTGGGGTTTCACATGGAGAATGATTGATATCTGGAGCTCGCTGCCAGACAAGGGTGGCACGGTGGCACAGCGACATTGCTGCCTGCACGGAACTTGTTCCTTCTCCCCGTGACCTGCCTGGGTTCACTCCGGGATCTCCGGATTCCCTCCCACAATCCAAAGACGTGCAGGTTTGTAGGTTGATTGGCTTTTGTAAAATTGTAAACTGTCTCTCGTGTGTGTAGGGTGGTGCTAGTGTAGGGTGCGGACTCGGTGGGCCGAAGGGCATGTTTCCGCACTGTATCCTAAATTAAACTAAAGACAAGGTGATGGGATCAGTTGCAAACATCACATTGCAAAGGCATTGAGCAAGAGACACTTTAATTGGCAAGGCATGGAAGTCTACATGCGGGCAAATGGGATTGGAGTAGATGGGCAAAAGGATCAGCAGGAATATGGTGGGCCGAATGGCCCATTTCTGTACTGTACCGTTCTCTGACTCATCAGATCATTGTACACTTGAGACCTTCAAGTGCCTTGGAGTTAATGTTGCAATGACCTGTCATAGACAATAGACAATAGGTGCAGGAAGAGGCCATTCGGCCCTTCGAGCCAGCACCGCCATTCAATGTGATCATGGCTGATCATTCTCAATCAGTACCCCATTCCTGCTTTCTCCCCATACCCCCTGACTCCACTATCCTTATGTGGTAATGGACCAACCACATGGATGTGACAGTCCAGAAGGCACATCCATGCCCCCATTTCCTGATTAGACTGAGGGTGTCTCCAGTGACTCTTACAAACGTCTACAGATGCACCATAGAAAGCACACTGTCTGCATACATCACAGCTTGGATTGGGAACAGGGGAACAGCTCTGCCCAAGACCACCAGAAAGTGCCGAGAGTTGTAGATGTAGCCCAGTCCATCACAACAGACCAGATTCCCCACCATTGACTCCATCTGCACTTCACGCTGCCTCGGGAAAGCAGTCAACCTAACCAAAGACTTTCCCCACCCCGGTCATTCCTTCTTCTCCCAGCTCCTGTCCAGCAGAAGTTACAGAAGCCTGAAGGCTCGCACCACCAGACTCAGGAACAGCTTCTTCCCCTCTGTTATCAGGCTTCTGAACTCCTTCCACAAGTGAGAGTGCTGTCCGATTCACCTCTGCCCCATTGCGGACATTGGACTCCGTCTCTGGAACTGATGCTCTACAATGCTGAGTACGATATTCTGCACTCTGTATCTTCCCCTTTGCTCTACCTATTGTACTTGAGTTTGACTTGATTGTATTGATGTATGGTATTATCCGATCTGACATGATAGCATGCAAAACAAAGCTTTTCACTGTACCTCGGTACACGTGACAATAATAAACCTAAAGCTGAATCATAGATATCTATAGTGTAGGAGCCCACTCTGCTCATTCATGCTAGCCAGATGGACTTTGGGTTAATCCCACTCCTTAAGTCTTGGTCCCTGGTCTAGCAAGTTATGGCTCGTCAAGAGTTCTTCCAGTAACTTTCTAAATGCAGTTGGACCAAAGTCTGTAGTCTCTTTTAAGCTCTGGTTTATTTTCACCCACATGTTTAGACTGTAATGGTGTATCCTTATTGTTTTGATGTGTTTATGCTTTATTCTTCATTGTTAACTGTATGTTTGTGTTGTCATTTGTGAGCGGAGCACCAAGGCACATTCCTTGTATATGCACATACTTGGCCAATAAACATTCATTCATTCATTCATTCACTTGTAGCCTCCGCTATCCTCTCAGGCATTCATCTCCAAACCACCACGTCATTGAGTGAAATAATTTCTCCCCAGCTTCTCTCTATCTCTTTCACCCACCAACTTAAACCCAGTGTCCTGAGCTCACGTCCTCTGGTCAAGTTCATGTACGGTGAGCTGAAGGAGCAATGAAATTAAAATATTAAGTGCCACAAACACTCTGCAAGTCATACAGCACCTGGGGAAATAGAAGTAGAGTTGACGTTTCAGGTGGAAGATGCTTCCTGGCCCAATGCTGGCTGATTGTCTCCAACATTTTCTGCTTTAATTTCAAATCTTCAGCAATTAAAAAAAAAATTTTTTAGGGATACGGTGGGGAAACAGGCCCTTTGGCCCACTGAGTCTGTGCTATCCAACAATCATCCGTACACTAGCTCTGCATGATCCCACTTTCACATCCAACACACCGGGAGCAATTTACAGAAGCTAATTAATCTACAAACCTGCACGTTTTTGGAACGTGGGAAGAAACTGGAACATAGAAACATAGAAACATAGAAAATAGGTGCAGGAGTAGGCCATTCGGCCCTTCAAGCCTGCACCGCCATTCAATATGATCATGGCTGATCATCCAACTCAGTATCCCGTACCTGCCTTCTCTCCATACCCCCTGACCCCTTTAGTCACAAGGGCCACATCTAACTCCCTCTTAAATATAGCCAATGAACTGGCCTCAACTACCTTCTGTGGCAGAGAATTCCACAGATTCACCACTCTCTGTGTGAAAGAAAACTTTCTCATCTCGGTCCTAAAAGACTTCCCCCTTATCCTTAAACTGTGACCCCTTGTTCTGGACTTCCCCAACATCGGGAACAATCTTCCTGCATCTAGCCTCTCCAACCCCTTAAGAATTTTGTAAGTTTCTATAAGATCCCCCCTCAATCTTCTAAATTCCAGCGAGTACAAGCCAAGTCTATCCAGTCTTTCTTCATATGAAAGTCCTGCCATCCCAGGGATCAATCTGGTGAACCTTCTCTGTACTCCCTCTATGGCAAGAATGTCTTTCCTCAGATTAGGAGACCAAAGCTGTACGCAATACTCCAGGTGTGGTGCGGAGGGAGCACCCGGAGAAAACCCGCGCGGTCACGGGGAGAACGCGCAAACTTCACACAGACAGCACCCGCAGTCAGGATCGGACCGGGTGTGAGGCAGCAGCTCTACTGCTGCGCCCCTGATCAAGTGTACACGGGAATAACGTTACCTTCTGCGGGAACAGAGGAGAGTCATTTTCTTCCAGGGTTGGGGCTTTGCCTATCTTCATATCGTTGCAGGGCAGTGCATTTGCTGGGAGATCTCGCACTTTGCTTTCTTTCCTTCCCAGTTGCGTGGGCGTCTCGGACATGAAACGTCAGCTGTTTCTCTTTCCACTGAACTGCTGACAGTTTCACTTTTTACGTCGGATTTCCTGCATCTGCAGTTTTCATATCTTGGTGCATTGCGAGGTCGGGCCTGGTGCGTGAAGTGGAACGGAAGCCGCACAGGACAGTGTTCCCATGTTCCTGCTCTAGTCCTTCTCGATGGAAGGGGTTAGGTTTAGGTTTATTATTATCGTATATACCGAAGTACTGGCAAAAGCATGCTTTAAGCAGATCAGATGTACCATACATAGCGACAATCAGTTCAAACGCAAGTACAATAGGTGGAGCAAAGGGGAAGATACAGAGTGCAGAATATAGTTCTCAGCAATGTAGCGCACCAGTTCCAGAGACAAAGTCCAATGTCTGAAATGGGGTAGAGGTGAATCGGACAGTACCCTGGCTTATGGAAGGACCGTTCAGAAGCCTGATAACAGAGGGTGAGAAGCTGTTGCTGAGTCTGGTGGGGCGCACTTTCAAGCTTCTGTCCCTTCTACCCGACTGAAGCAAAGAGAAGAAGGAATGACCGGGGTGGGACCAGTCTTTGATTATGTTGGCTGCTTTCCTGAGGCAGCGTGAAGTGCAGATGGAGACAATGGTGGGAAGCCTTTAGGAGGTAACTTTGTTGGAAGGAACCGCAGATGCTGGTTTACACCAAAGATAGAGAAAAGGAATAGGTGACAAATCAGAGCTGGCACCAACAACCGAGGCAAGGTGGAGCCCACAATGGTGTATTGTTGGCTGTGGAAGAGGTTTGGTTTAGTTTAGTTTAGTTTAGAGATACAGCGCGGAAACAGGCCCTTCGGCCCACCGGGTCCGCGCCGCCCAGCGATCCCCGCACCTTTACACTATCCTACACCCAGTAGGGACAACTTTTACATTTACGAAGCCAATTAACCTACAAACCTGTGCGTCTTTGGAGTGTGAGAAGAAACCGAAGATCTCGGAGAAAACCCACGCAGGTCACGGGGAGATCGTACAAAATCCGTACAGACAGCACCCGTAGTCAGGATCGAACCCGGGTCTCCGGCGCTGCATTCGCTGTAAGGCAGCAACTCTACCGCTGCACCACCGTGACCGGTGATACTGAAAGGGTATAAACAGTGAAACAGATGACCAGGATAGGGGAGGGATGGAGAGAGAGGCAGTGCAAGGGTTACTTGAAATTAGAGAAGTCAATATTCATACCGCTGGGCTGTAAGCTGCCCAAGCGAACGAAATATGAGGTGCTGTTCCTCCAATTTGCGTGTGGCCTCACTCTGACAGTGGAGGAGGCCCAGGACAGTAAGGTCAGTGTGGGAATGGGAAGGCAAGCTGAAATAGACAATAGACAATAGACAATAGGTGCAGGAGGAGGCCATTCGGCCCTTCGAGCCAGCACCGCCATTCAATGTGATCATGGCTGATCATTCTCAATCAGTACCCCGTTCCTGCCTTCTCCCCATACCCCCTGACTCCGCTATCTTTAAGAGCTCTATCTAGCTCTCTCTTGAATGCATTCAGAGAATTGGCCTCCACTGCCTTCTGAGGCAGAGAATTCCACAGATTCACAACTCTCTGACTGAAAAAGTTTTTCCTCATCTCAGTTCTAAATGGCCTACCCCTTATTCTTAAACTGTGGCCCCTTGTTCTGGACTCCCCCAACATTGGGAACATGTTTCCTGCCTCTAACGTGTCCAACCCCTTAATAATCTTAGACGTTTCGATAAGATCTCCTCTCATCCTTCTAAATTCCAGTGTACACAAGCCTGTTTGGCAACTGGGAGATTGCGTAGGTCACGGCGGACTGAGCGGAGGTGTTAATGTCAGGGTCGCTTGGAGGAATAAGTGCAGTGCCAATTTATGGTGGGAACTGCCTATTACATGGGCTACTCTGTCCTGGGTGGTGTCAAATCTCTTGGGATCATGAGTAACTTCAGCTACACACAAGATGGTTCACCAAAATCTAAGGAATGTCAAAATATTTTAAGGCATCAAACATTGCATGCCATCTCAGAAAGACTGGAATAAATTTTTAAATCACGGTCCAACCCATTATGGATATGAAGCAGACACTTTAATTACAGGGCTCCTTTTTAATGTAGAAATTGGCGCAAAACTTAACAATCAAAACCTCGCGAACAGGGAAGAAAAAATTGTGATCTTAATATTTTATATAAAATGCACTAAAATCCATACTTTCATTATAATTTAATCCATTACATGTGTAAAACAGCATCCCAGGCCATAAATTATTTAGCATTAATAAACAGGAATGTTTGCCTGGCTGCATAAATAATTAAAAGTTGTGGTTATGAATATTTTGGATTTCAACTTAAGTCCAACAAAGAAAAGAATGTCAAAAGAGAATTAGGAATTAAACTCTCTTTGACTCTTTACAACGACGATGTTAACTTTGTGCGTGGGTTAATATCTATAATGAAGGATTGACCACAAGTGTGGGTTTTCCAGTATGAAATATCTTGCTCTTTCATATTGGCTTATTAAAACCACACTGTGGTTTCTGCTAAAACTCTCCCCGTTGTTGCAACAAAACCATTTTTAAATCCAAATCTTTTATTACTGCATGATCATTATTCCTGATTCATAATAACCTTCCTTTGAAGACTGCTGGAGTAACTCAGCGGGTCAGGCAGCATCTCAGGAGAACACGAACAGGTGACGTTTCGGGTCGGGAGTCCCTTGATGGTGTGGGTTTTCTCCGGGAGCTCCTGTTTCCTCCCACACTCCAGAGACGTGCAGGTTTGTCGATGAATTAGCTTCAGTAAAATTGTAATTGTCCCTGGTGTGTAGGGTAGTGTTAGTGTGCAGGGTGATCGCCGGTCGATACGGAGACGGCGGGCCGAAGGGCCTGTTTCTGCGCTGCATCACTAAAGGCTAAAGTGTATAAAAAAAACAAGACATTAGTGCAAAATACCATACATTTAGAAACAAAATCAGAGCCACAGGAGACTAGATTTAGATTTTCTTTTAGATTTAGAGATACATCACGGAAACAGGCCCTTCGGCCCACCGAGTCCGCGCCGCCCAGCGATCCCCGCACACTAACACTATCCTACACACACTTGGGACAAGTTTTACAGATTACCCAGCCAATTAACCTACAGACCTGTACGTCTTTGGAGTGTGGGAGGAAACCGAAGATCTCGGAGAAAACCCACGCAGGTCACGGGGAGAACGTACAAACTCCGTGCAGATGGCGCCCGTAGTCAGGATCGAACCTGAGTCTCCGGCGCTGCATTCGCTGTAAGGCAGCAACTCCACCGCTGCTCCACCGTGACCGCTGGAATCTTGAGCAAAACGCAGCGCTAAAGGAACTCAATATGTCAGGCAGCATCTGTGGAGGGAATGGGCAGGTGATGTTTTGAGTCTGAAGAAGCTGGACCAACCCAAAACGCCGTCTGTCCATTAGAAAAATCACTTTGCTCTGTGGATTAGGTGAGATTCATTGTCGTCAGGAACTGCAGATGCTGCAATCTTGAGCAAAAAGCTCGCATGCTGGAGTAACACAGCAGGTCAGGAAGCATCTCTGGAGAACATGGACAGTGGCATTTCAGGTCAGGACCCTTCTTCACACTAAATGTAGTACGGGAGAAAAAGCTGGGAGAGAGGTGAGGGTGGGCCAAAGCCTGACAAGTGATAGGTGGATACAGGTGAGGGGGGCAGCAGAGATGAAAAATCTCACTTATTTTCATTTATATAGAAAAATATATATCCAGATCCAGCAACGGTTTCGTCCCAGCTGTCATCAGGCAAATCAACCATCCTATACACAACTAGAGAGCGGTCCTGACCTACCATCTACCTCACTGGAGACCCTTGGACTATCTTTAATCGGACTTTACTGGCTTTCCCTTGCACTAAACGTTATTCCCTTTATCATGTATCTATACACTGTGGATGGATCGATTGTAATCACGTATTGTCTTTCCGCTGACTGCGTAGCACGCAACAAAGGCTTTTCGCTGAACCTCGGCACACGTGACAATAAACGACACAAATTACAGGTTTATGTGACATTTGGACCAGGTAAATCAATAGTTTTGCTCCATTTATACCTCACGCTGCCTCGGCAAGGCCATCAGCTTAATCAAGGACGAGTCGCACCCCGGCCACTCCCTCTTCCCCCCTGTCCCGTCAGGCAAAAGGTGGAGAAGTGTGAAAAAGCACCACCAGATTCAGGGACAGTCTCTTCCCAGCTGATATCAGGCAGCTGAACCATCCGAGCACAACCAGAGAGCAGTCCTGAACTACCATCTATCTCATTAGTGACCCTCAGTCTATCCTAATCAGACTTTGCTGGCTTGACCTTGCACTAAACGTGATTCCTTTATCAGGTATCCACACACTGTAAATGGCTCAATTGTAATCATGTACTGTCTTTCCGCTGACTGGTTAGCACACAACAAAAGCTTTTCACTATACCTCGGTACACGTGACAATAAACTAAACTGAACTAAGTTTTAGTTTTAGTTCTAGAGAAACTAGAAGAGTTGTAGTTTTACTGTAAGTGTAGAAACAGGCCCTCTGACCCACCGATTCTGCACCGACCACAATCACCCATATACTCGTTCTATCCTATATCCCAGGGTTCATTTATTGAAGCCAATCAACCTACAAACCTGCACATCTTTGGAGTGTGGGAGGAAACCAGAGCACCCGGAGAAAACCCATGTGGTCGCAAGGAAAACATGCAAACTCAATACAGAAAGCACCTGGGGTGAGAATCGAACCCTGGTCCCTGGTACTGTAAAGAGGCAACTCTACCGCTGTGCCACTAATAAAGGTTTCGAGGGATATGGGCCAACCACAGGCAAATGGGACTGGCCCAGATTGCCATATTGGCCAGCATGGGTGAGTTGGGCCGAAGGGTCTGATTCACATAAGCTGCATAATCTTATTGCTCTAAATCTCTGAAGTCCCCATTTTTTAACAGAGTTGCTGCATTTCAAAGTTGGCAGAGCTGAACAACAAAAACATCCATGCAAGTATCATGAGGGGAATAGATCGGTCGGGTAGACGCACACAGTCTTTTGCCCAGAGTGGGGGAATCGAGAACAAGAGGACATTGGTTTGAAGTGAGGGGGGGGGGGGGGGCGAAAGATTTTATAGGAATCTGAGGGGTAACTTTTTCCCACGAAGGGTGATGGGCCTGTGGAACGAGCTGCTGGAGCAGGTAGTTGAGGCAGAGACTATCGCAATGTTTAAAAGACAGGTACATGGATAGGACATGTTTCGAGGGGTGTGGGTCAAAGGCAGGCAGGTGGGACTAGTGTAGAAGGGACATGTTGGTCGACGTGGGCAAGTTGGGCCGAAGGGCCTGTTTCCACGATGTACGACTCCATGCCTCGATGACTCTAAGTACCTTAACACAAGAGGCAGCGCAATTAAAAGCCAGCAAAGAGTTAATCTATTGAGGTGGTTAACTTTGTGAGAATTGTTAGCAAGAGCACAAAAGCAATGGAGCACGAAGCTGGTGCTTTTCCAAGAGCTTTGTAAGCTGATAATGGGCCGTAATTTATGTAAGAAAACTTAAGAGAAATGGAAATATATGGAAGCAAATGACAGGCAATAGATGGGAGATGTGGATTCACTGGCTCTGGTCACACAGTAACACAGTGCCTTGCATGATATAGAATTATGGATGGCTCGGCTGAGTAATAAGGCTGTAAATTGAGGGGTTCAGATGACATCATAAGCCAGGAGAAGAGCTCTGGAGTGGTTTATGGATGTTATCCCAGTCTTGGCTTAATTTACACCTTTTTTTTAACTCACTTTCCACTGAATATTCAAAGCGTTTGTTGCAATTCCAGTTCGACAAAAAGGAAAGGTTCAGGCAAATCCAATTCTTAAACCGCGCGGGAAATGTAATGAGGCCTGCTCCTGTAATGAGACGCATGCCCTGATTCAAACGCACAACACCTGCGCAGCTACGAACAGGGGAAGAAGGAATAGCACTGAACCTGCGTTTCCACAGCATCATTCACAACCAGAGAGGCGACCCAATGCGTTATTGGCACAGGAAGACAATCTGCACACAAGGAGCTCATCTGTGGGCTGTCACAGTGGCACAAAGGGCAGCACGGTGGCGTGGCGGTAGACTTGCTGCCTTGCAGTGCCAGAGGCCCAGGTTCGATCCTGACCATGGGCGCTGTCTGTAAATTTTTGTTTATAGTGTATTATCTGTGTGTACAGTAAACCCTCGTTATAAAGGAGGGGGGGGGGGAAGGGAACAGTGTCCATTATTGCCGATTGTCCGCTATGACAGAGTAATATATGGCATTAACAGAGAAAGCAAGAAATGCATTAACAGAGCTGCTTTTATTTCCAGCTGAACCATTAAACCAAAGCCTCAGCTACAAAGGATGAGGGGGGACCTCATTGAAACTTACCAAATAGTGAAAGGCCTGGAGAGAGTGGATGTGGAGAGGATGTTTCCACTAGTGGGAGAGTCTAGGACCAGAGGTCAAAGCCTCAGAATTAAAGGACGTCCCTTTAGAAAGGGGATGAGGAGGAATTTCGTAAGCCAGGGGGTGGTGAATCTGAGGATGTCTTTGCCATAGACGGCTGTGAAGGCCAAGTCAATGGATATTTCTAAGGTGGAGATTGACAGATTCTTGATTAGTGCGGGTGTCAGGGGTTATGGGGAGAAGGCAGGAGAATGGCGTTGGGAGGGAGAGATAGATCAGCCATGATTGAATGGCAGAGTAGACTTGATGGGCCGAATGGCCTAATTCAGCTTCTATCACTTATGACCATGTGAACTTATGAGTGTAAGAAAATAACTGCAGATGCTGGTACAAATCGAAGGTATTTATTCACAAAATGCTGGAATAACTCAGCAGGTCAGGTAGCATCTTAGGGGAGAAGGAATGGGTGACGTTTCGGGTCGAGATCCTTCTTCAGACTGATGTCAGGGGGGCAGGACAAAGGAAGGATATAGGTGGAGACAGGAAGACAGTGGGAAATCTGGGAAGGGGGAGGGGAAGAGAGGGACAGAGGAACGATCTAAAGTTGGAGAAGTCAATGTTCATACCACTGGGCTGCAAGCTGCCCAAGCGAAATATGAGGTGCTGTTCTTCCAATTTCCGGTGGGCCTCACTATGGCACTGGAGGAGGCCCATGACAGAAAGGTCAGACTGGGAGTGGGAGGGGGAGTTGAAGTGCTCGGCCACCGGGAGATCAGATTGGTTAATGCGGACTGAGCGCAGAATGTGCACTTATGAGGTCGGTTGAAACCAGGGCTGACTGTATTGTGTTTACAGGCCTCCGACGCTGCCCTGAGTAAGATTGTGGGTACATATGACAATGAAACCCTCTTGCCTCTCTCAACTCGAAGGGTTAAACTGCCCGAGAGGTGGGGGGGGGGGGGGGGGGGGGGGGAGGAGAAAGGCAGGAATGGGGTCACTCTGCCGTGGGTTTGGGGGGCTGTGATATTGCGGGCCATTAATTGGAACACGGGTCGGGAACACATTGGCTGTGGCAAAACGCCGTTGAATAAAGTGGTGCAGGCACATCTATATACTAAAACTCTCTTGTTTGTTTGTTTGTTCCTGAACTACAACCAAAACGGTACACGATAGTGTGACAATTTTAGCCCCACCTTACTCACCGTCGTCCCTTTGGTGCTAATGGAAGAAGTTTCATTGAAATCGGTGTTATATTTAAAAGTTATTCAAATTTTAAAGTTTAAATCTATCTTCTAGGGAGGGAAAGGGGAGGAGGGAAGATAAGGGGGGTTGAAGGGGATGGAGTGGGGGAAGGGGGGAGGGGGAGGGAGGGAGGGAGGGAGGGAGGGAGGGAGGGAGGGAGGGAGGGAGGGAGGGAGGGAGGGAGGGAGGGAGGGAGGGAGGGAGGGAGGGAGGGAGGGAGGGAGGGAGGGAGGGAGGGAGGGAGGGAGGGAGGGAGGGAGGGAGGGAGGGAGGGAGGGAGGGAGGGAGGGAGGGAGGGAGGGAGGGAGGGAGAAAGAAAGAAAAATGGGGGAGAGGGAAGGAGGGAAAGAGAGAGGGATGGAGGCTGGGTTTTAGTCTATACATGCAGCGCGGAAAGAGGCCCTTCGGTCCACCGAGTCCACGCCAACTAATGATCACCCGAACACTAGTTCTATCCTATGCACACTCGGGACAATTTACTGAAGCCAATTAATCTACAACATCACATGTCTTTGGAGACGTACAGGATTTGTAGGTTAATTGGCTTGGTAACAGTGTAAATTGTCCCTCGTGTGTGTAGGATAGTGTTAGTGTGTGGGGATCGAGTCTGGGTGTAGACTCGGTGGGCAGAAGGGCCTGTTTCCTTGCTGTATCTCTAAACGAAACAAATTCAGCCCTACAGGAGGAGGTGGGTGGCAGGGTGGCGCAGCGGTAGAGTTGCTGCCTTTTAGCGCCAGAGACCCAGGTTCGATCCTGACTACAGGTGTATAAGAAAATAACTGCAGATGCTGGTACAAATCGAAGGTATTTATTCACAAAATGCTGGAGTAACTCAGCAGGTCGGGCAGCATCTCAGGAGAGAAGGAATGGGTGACGTTTCGGGTCGAGACCCTTCTTCAGACTGCAGGTCTGAAGAACTTTCTTCTGACTACAGGTGTTGTCTGTACTTAGTTTATACGTTCTCCCCGTGCCTTGCGAGGGTTTTCTCCGGGTGCTCCGGTTTCCTCCCGCACTCCCACACTTTGTAGGTTAATTGGCTTCGGTAAAACAATGGTGACAGTGTAAGTTGGACAGTGTTAGTCAGTGCGGGGATCGCTGGTCGGCCCAGACTCAGTGGGCCGAAGGGCCTGTTTCCGCGCTGTGTCTCTAAAGTAAACTAAAAGTGAAGCTCCTCGGACGTGCGGGCGGGCGGCCATCATTCAGGGTTGCAGGGTCAGCCTCCATGCTCTACAGGGCTACACCCAGCCCCATCTCCACACCACATTTCTCAATCATTCTCCGCTACCTGTCTGGCACCGTGGTGGGTGAATAATAACTCCCTTCAGACGAACACCGAAGGACTAAAGCTATCATTAGTGCAGCTGCCTTGTTGACGATTCTTCACAAAAGCCCAGCTAATGGACTGAATTTGTTTTGAGGGCTGGAAAAATCAGAAACTACTCAGTCTTGATCCCAGAAGTTTCCTCTCCCTCCCTCTCTGTCTGTAACAGATTATTTTAGAGATGTAGCTTGGAAAGGGCCCTTCGGCCAACAATGTCCATTTTGTTAGTTTAGTTTGGTTTAGTGTAGGTTTGAGATACAGCGCTGGACGGGCCCTTCGGCCTCACTGAGTCCGTGCCGACCAGCGATCACCCTCACCCACACTATCCCGCACACACTAGGGACAACTTACAATTTTATCAAACCAATTAACCTACAAACCTGTACGTCTTTGGAAGACGCCAGGGCACCCGGAGAAACCCCACGCAGGTCACGGGGAGAACGTGCAAACTCCGCACAGACAGCACCCATATTCAGGATCGAACCTGGGTCTCTGGCGCTACATTCAAGAGAGAGCTAGATAGAGCTCTTAAGGATAGCGGAGTCAGGGGGTATGAGGAGAAAGCAGGAACGGGGTACTGATTGAGAATGATCAGCCATGATCACATTGAATGGCGGTGCTGGCTCGAAGGGCCGAATGGCCTCCTCCTGCACCTATTGTCTATTGTCTATTATCTATTGTCTATTGTAAGGCAGCAACTCTACCGCTGCGCCACCATACTGAAGATGATGCCAAGTTGAACTAATCCGCACTGCCTGCACATGCTCCATATTCCTCCATTCCCCGGCATACCCATGCTCCTATCTTGAAGTATCTTAAACACTGCCAACCGACCTGCCTCCACCACCACCACCACCACACTCTTATCTTAAAACAAGGCTCTCAAGGATATGACATTGCTATCCGGGGGAAAAGATTCTGATTGTGTAACCTCGTTTCGCCTTTCATCATTTTGTAAACTTCTATCAAGTCTACTTTCAGCCTCTGACACTCCGAAGGAAACAATCCAAGTTTGTCCAACCCCTCCTTGTAGATACTGCCCTGTAAACCAGGCGGCAATCCGGTAAAATGTTTCGGCATCCTTCCTGTAGTGGGGTGGCCAGAAACGCACAAAATACTCCAAATACGGCCTAATCAAAGTGTCACAAAGAGTAAGCTTTCTGACTCTTACACTCAATGCCCTGAACAAAGAAGGCAACCACTCCTTCGGCCTTCTTTACCAATCTATCTACATAGAGTCGTAGATAGAGTCATACAGCGTGAAAACAGGCCCTTCGGCCCAACTTGCCCACACCGGCCAACACGTCTCAGCTACACTAGTCCCACCTGCTTGGTCCATATCTCTCCAAACTTGTCCTATCCATGTACCTGTCTAACTGTTTCTTCAATGTTGGGCTAGTCCCTGCCTCAACTACCACCTCTGGTAGCTCGTTCCATACACCCACCACCCTTTGTGTGAAAAAGTCATCCCTCAGATTACTATTAAATCTTTTCCCCTTCACCTTGAACCCGTGTCCTCTGGTCCTCGATTCCCCTACACCCTGGCAAGAGACTCTGTGCATCTGCCCGATCTATCCCTCTCATGATTAGAGACCCAGCCTACTCAACCTCTCCCTGTTGCTCACGCCCGCTAGTCCTGCAACATGTTACTACTTTCAGGGAGCTATGGACTTGACCTCAAGGTCCCGCTGTACACCATTCTTGCCATTAACTGAATACTTTCCCCTTACATTCGACCTCCCAAAGTATAATTCCTCACACTTTGTATAAGAAAATAACTGCAGATGCTGGTACAAATCGAAGGTATTTATTCACAAAATGCTGGAGTAACTCAGCAGGTCAGGCAGCATCTCTTCCGAGATGCTGCCTGACCTGCTGAGTTACTCCAGCATTTTGTGAATAAATTCCTCACACTTTCTCAGATTAACCTCCATCTGCCATTTCTCTGCCAATTATATCACTGATCTGAATCCCACTGAATCCTTTGACACATTTTTTTTAACCAATTTTTTTTGTTGTCTGCAAATTTATTAACCATCCTGTCCACATTTTCATCCAAGTCAGTTATATATATATATATCACAAACAACAGAGGTCCCAACACTGATCGCTGTGGAACAGCACTGGTAACAAACCTATAGCCACGTAACAACTTTCCACCACAACCCTTCTTCTTCTATAAGTATTTATTCACAAAATGCTGGAGTAACTCCAGCATTTTGTGAATAAATACCTTCGATTTGTACCCAGCATCTGCAGTTATTGTCTTATTCTTCTATAAGTAAATCAGTTCTGAACCCAAATTACAAGGTCACGTAGATCTTAATCTTCTGATTCAGTTTACCAACAGGGGCCTTGTCAAATACCTTACTAAGGATCATGTAGACAACATCCTCGACCCTTCCCTCCTCATTCACGTTCATCATCTCCTAAA
Organism: Rhinoraja longicauda; assembly: GCF_053455715.1. Taxonomy (NCBI): domain Eukaryota; kingdom Metazoa; phylum Chordata; class Chondrichthyes; order Rajiformes; family Arhynchobatidae; genus Rhinoraja; species Rhinoraja longicauda. Next base: position 5,684,390 of record NC_135983.1, read on the forward strand.
AAAACACAGTCATGTTGTGAGACATGATCTTAGTTTAGTTTAGTTTAGTGGAGCAGCGCGGAGGCAGGCCCCTTGGCCCACCGAGTCCGCGACGACCAGCAATCCCCGTATGCTAGCACTACCCTACACGCTAGGGACTACTTACAAAGTTTTACCGAAGCCAATTAACCTACAAACCTGACTGTCTTTGGAGTGTGGGAGGAAACCGGAGCACCCGGAGTTCACGGGGAGAACATACAAACTCAGGGAGAACGACAGCACCCGTAGTCAGGATCGAACCTGTGTTTCTGGCGCTGTAAGGCAGCAGCTCTACTGTTGTGCCATTGTGAGACTGCCCCACACGCCAGCTATACTGACTCTCCCCAATTAGTCCATTCTCTTCCAAATTCCAGTAAATCCTATCCCGAAGAATGCCCTCTATTAGGTTCCCTGCCACCGAGGTCAGGCTCATCAGCCGAGAATTTCCTGGATTATCCCTATTTCCCTCCTTAAACAAAGGAGCAACATTGCCCACTCTCCAGTCCTCTGGTACTTCGCCTGTGGATGAAGAGGACACAAAGAACTTCAGCAAAATCTCCTCGCTTTCATCGTCAGTAAACTGGGACAGATCCCATCAAGCCCTGGGGATTTAACAACAATCCCATAAACTGCGACATCCCTCCAAGGCAAAATCATCACATGTCTTGAAAGGTGACAGGGGTGAGATAAGGGAAACAGGCCCAAAAGATCTAATATGGTTCCCGCAACTATCAGTCTGCTCAACTTTTTCTCTTAAACTTTGACAGCCCGGCAGTTTACAGCCCAGGCATTTGCATTCAAATAGCACGACTAATCTTAGGAATTGAAGGAAAGGCACTTGGTGGAAAACTCCAAAGACAAGGCAATCCCCTGAGGGGGTGGGTGGGTAGGGGGGGGGGGGGGGGGGAATACTCCTTTGAAGGTAAGAAGGAGATACAGTCACTCACTATTTCCCTGACAAAAAGCGCCAAGGTTTCCGAATGCAAACGTCTAATTCATATTGAATGTCGTTTAAACCCGTCTCGGCTGTGTGCGAGAGTGAAGATAACAAGTTGATGTTAGACCCAGGCAGGCATCACTTGCCTGAGTCAAGCTTGCACCTGCCTGCGATAAAGGGAGCGATCAAACGATTGAAGCTTCCCCATCTTCATCTCAGGTGCACAGCCCAGCAGATAACAGGAGGACCACCTTGAAAAGAGCACCTTCAATGTCCATGGCCGAGCCTGGCGGTCGCCTCAACCAATGAACTTGTCATTTTTAGTGATTCGTACCACGGAAAGTAATGCAACACTGACAAAAGGTGGTAACTGATGCTGCCCTGTGCTGACCTTGCAGTCGGAGAAATCAATGCGCAGAAACATCAGGAATCACCCACGGAGAGAGTGTGCCACTTGTTGACGTTCAATTCAGCATTCCTTTGCGATGAATATGGATCAGGGATGCATAAATAAAATGGATCCGCCCTGGAGTTTATATAGCACAGCACTCTTATGAGGAGGGACTTTCTTGCCGTTGAGGGAGGGCAGTGTAGGTTCACCAGGATAATTCCCGGGATTAACATATGATGACAGAATGGGCCGACTGGGCTTGTATTCACTGGAATTTAGAAGGAAGGAGAGGGGAACTTTTTGAAACGTATAAAAATCTTAAGGGATTGGACAGGCGAGATGCAGGGAAAATGTTCCCGATGTTGGGGGAGTCCAGAACCAGGGTGTCAGAGTTTAAGAATAAGGGGTAGGCCATTTGGGACTGAGATGAGGAAAAACCTCTTGACCCAGAGAGTCGTGAATCTGTGGAATTCTCTGCCACAGAGGGCAGTGGAGGCCAATTCACTGGATGTTTTCAAGAGAGAGTTAGATTTAGCTCTTGGGGCTAAAGGAATCAAGGGATATGGGGGAGAAAGTAGGAACGGGGTACTGATTTTAGATGATCAGCCATGATCATATTGAATGGCGGTGCTGGATCGAAGGGCCAAATGGCCTACTCCTGCACCTATTTTTCGATGTTTCTCTGCAGCTGATTGTGAGGAACTTTGTAAACAGGGCTTGGACCTTTTCTGTTTTTATTGATAAAAAAACAATCCCAAAGGCCAGCCAGAAAGAAAACGATTTTAATTTCATTGATCTCCACCCAATGACGTTCTGAGCCAGTTACACGTATTAGTCTTGTGGCACAGTGGCGCAGCGGGTAGATCCGCTGCCCACAGCGGTTCGATCCTGACCTCGGGACCTCGGGTGCTGTGCGTGAGGAGTTTGCACGTTCTCCCCGTGACCGCGTGGGTTTCATCCACGTGCTCCAGTGTTCTCCCACATCCCAAAGACGTGCGGGTGTGTAGGTTAATTGGCCACTAGTGTGTAGGGAGTGGATGAGAAGGTGGGATAACAGAGCACTAGTGTGAACGGGTGACCGATGGTCGGCATGGGCTCGGTGGGCCGAAGGGCCTGTTTCCACGCTGTATTTTAAGCTGAACTAAAAATGTGGAATTTTGCATGTTCCTTCATATTGTTCAAAAATGCCCCCCCCCCCCCCCCCCCCCCCGGACTTTCAAAGTGCTTGGATAATGCGCGGATCAATGCCAAGTTGTGGGATCGGTCGTTCAACAATGGACTGGTGGATTACTTGAGTGATTATTTGGCTTGGCAGACTTGGACATCACACAGGAAAGGAATAGTCCTCCTAGGAGCAAAATGGAAAGGCCACGCAGAGTTGGTGTTCGAAGTAACGGGCGACTTATTAAAACCAGTCAAAGCTGATCTCCCAAGAGTGACTTTAGTGACTGGTTTTTGTATTCTCAAATGACTAGATTACTCAGAAACCTGACAGTAAAACGAGGTCTCAATTACAAAAACCTGACTAACAATAAAACGAGGTCTTGCACAGAAACTTGTCAAGCAGTAAAACGAGGTCTTGCACAGAGTGGAACGCAGAACGACTTAATTACGTGACAAACAGAATAAGATGATTATCCACAAGTCCAACTTCGTTAGCAGTAAAATTATAACGGAAAATTAATTTTACTGCTAACGAAGTTGGACTTGTGGATAATCATCTCATTGAGTTCCTAAAACTTGGGTGTCGTCACTGCTGCATTCACGTTCTACTTTTAGGCTTCATCTGCAGTTCCTTTTCACCACATCAGTACGATCCACATCCCTATTCATTATCAGCCTTCACTATTCTTTACCCGACAACAGTCCTGTCCTTGCGGCGATTAGTTTGACCGATTCTAAAAATGTCACCTTGTCTACCTTTTGTTGCTTGCAATTCCCAGGTGCGAAGCTGAGTGCTCATCAATTCTGTGTTGTTCTAATATTATCTCCGCTGAATTGCAAATTGAAAAAAAAAACAAAATTAGCAGTCGGGAGCATCAATGCTGAGTACGTTCAGGCGAATAAAACACAAAGTACTGGACTAACTCAGTGAGACAGGCAGCAACAGATACTGCCTGGCCCGCTGAGATGTTCCAGCACTTTGTGCTTCACTCAAATTCTAAAACACTCTGTGTTTTGCTTGAGATTTACCAAGCTGTGTTACCCCACAGGGCAGCACGTTAGCGCAGTGGTAGAGCTGCTGCCTCACATCACCAGCGACCCGTGTTCGATCCTGACCACGGGTGCTGTCTGTATGGAGATCGTTCGTTCTCCCCGTGACCACATGGGTTTCCTCCAGGTGCCCCGGTTTCGTCCCACACTCCAAAGATGTACAAGCTTGTGGGTTAATTGGCCTCAGTAAATTAGTACATTGACCCTGGTGAGTAGGATGGTGCTCGTGTGCGTGGGCCGAAGGGCCTGTATCCACTCTCTGTCATACTTAAACTTAAACCCCTTATTCAAAACCTTTTATGGAGGTTTTGGGAGCATCCTTCGATCGTTTGCTCTCCCTGCCAGGTAGTCTAACGGTTCAATGGTGCCTTATTTGGCACGCCGGCAACTGCAGGGTGAAATTCATTTTGTGTATTTTTTCACGTGCTGGTGCCACAATATTTTGGCGCCGTTATTCAGAGTCCAAAGTCCGGTCGGCCCTTGCGCCCGATGTACTGGGGTAGTTCCCGCCCACCGCCGTCCCTCTCCCCCCCTCGCCTCTCCTCGCCCGGCCATCTTTGTGTCCCAGTGGCGCCTCCTGCTGCCGACGAAGGCGCTGGACGCTTTACCCCGGTTCACCCTCCTCCCGGCGGTAAATAAACAGTGAACGTTTCAAATCAAATCGAATCAAATCAAATTGCTTTTATCGTCATTCAAAAATAAATTTGAACGAAATTGTCGTCACCACGCGGTTACAGACAATAAACAGTACAAGACACACAACCACACAAGGGGGGCCACATCCAGAACAAGGGGCCACCATTTAAGAATAAGGGGTTGGCCATTTAGAACTGAGATGAGGAAAAACTTTTTCAGTCAGAGAGTTGTGAATCTGTGGAATTCTCTGCCTCAGAAGGCAGTGGAGGCCAATTCTCTGAATGCATTCAAGAAAGAGCTAGATAGAGCTCTTAAGGATAGCGGAGTCAGGGGGTATGGGGAGAAGGCAGGAACGGGGTACTGTTTGGGAATGATCAGCCATGAGCACATTGAATGGCGGTTCTGGCTCGAAGGGCCGAATGGCCTCCTCCTGCACCTATTGTCTATTGTCTATTGTTGCAACCCCTCTGCTGAATCTCAGTGCCAGTAGCCATCTCAGAGCACTTTGAGGTGAAGTGGAAGATAGTCATGGAGCCATGGAATTCGGAAACAGGCCCTTCGGCCCAACCCACCGATGCCGACCACATCCTCCATTCCATTGCACAGACCAAGAGGAAAAGTACAGGTCCATAAATATCTGGCGATATGGTTGCACATTGGAGATGGCACGTAGTGGCTTTGAAGTCCCACTGGATAAGCATCAGCTTACAATTCAACCGCCGGTGCGCGGCTGAGGTAGTGCCGGACTGTTGGAGCTGCCTGGCCCAAGCAACGGTGGACCAGGCCGTAGCCACGATGAGCAGGTTCCTCTCTCAGGTAAATTACCCCTGGTGTCCTCTCCCAATACCTGCCCACCTTCCTGCTTGTCAACCCTCCACTGCACCATGTCTCTCTGGGATCATGCAGACCACTTCATTTCAACGTGCTGTCCGATGCCTAAAAGACGATAAAACATCGGGGCAGAATCGGGCCATTCAGCCCATTGCGTGCTCTGCCAATTGATCGTGGCTGATCTATTTTTCCCGCTCAACTCCATTCTCCTCATAACCAAGAATCTGTCAATCTCTGCTTTAAAATACCCATTGACTTGGCCTCCACAGCCGTCTGTGGCAATGAATTCCACAGATTCACCACCCTCTGGCTAAAGAAATTCCTCTTCAACTGCACGGTGGTAGAGTTGCTGCCTTACAGCGAATGCAGCGCCGGAGACTCAGGTTCGATCCTGACTACGGGCGCCGTCTGTACGGAGTTTGTACGTTCTCCCCATGACCTGCGTGGGTTTTCTCCGAGATCTTCGGTTTCCTCCCACACTCCAAAGACGTACAGGTATGTAGGTTAATTGGCTGGGCAAATGTAAAAATTGTCCCTAGTGGGTGTAGGATAGTGTTAATCTGCGGGGATCGCTGGGCGGCGCGGACCCGGTGGGCCGAAGGGCCTGTTTCTGCGCTGAATCTCTAAATCTAAATCTAAAATCTAAACTCCTTTTGAAAAGGTATGCCCTTCTATTCGAAGGCTGTGCCCTCTGGTCCTACACTCTCCCACTCGTCACCTATTCCTTCTCTCCAGAGATGCTGCCTGTCCCACTGAGTCACTCCAGCTTTTTGTGCCTATCCTTGAGACTAACCTCAATCCCTTGCACAGGTCACGCCGAGCGATTGCGAGCATTAGTTAAGGTCCCGTATCTGCTCTCTGATCTTGAATGATGGAGGATGTGTTTGTTCCGGGACATGTTTATAGTCACCCAGCGGGCCACTCGCGAGAAAGCTCCCATCCTGATATAATTCATGTGCTGACTTCCACTGCCGGCTGACTGATAAAGCTCTCTGTCCGGGCCCACTGCAGCCGGTCACTTTCCTCAAGGAGACTAGAAAGGATGTTTGCACCGATATAAATATGACTTGATGTCAGAAGAGCGCTTCACCTTCCCAGTGCTTTAACAATAAAGCCCAGGGAGAGATGACACCTGGAAGTGACAATAATTTATGGCCCTAGGGTGAGCAAACGGAACGTGCTTGACTGTGAGGGCACACTGCCAACGCCACTCTGTGAATGTGTGAGGTGAAAGGGGCAACGTTTAAAGGAGACTAGACCCAGTGGACCCGTTGGGCCCAAACCTCTCCTGCATTGGTCCAGCATCCTCTCCTCCCCATCCCTCCTCCCCTCCTCCCCTCCTCCCCCCCTTACCCTCTCTTCCCCCCTTTCCCCCATTCCCCCTCACCCTCCCTTCCTCCTCTCCCCTCCCTCTCTCCTCACCCCCCCTCCCCCTCTCTTCCCCCCTTCCCCCCAACCCCCCTCACCCTCCATCCATCCTCTCCCTCCCCCTCCCTCCCTTCCCCCTCCGCCTTCCCCCTTTCCCCTCCCCCCTCTCCTCACTCCCCCTCCATCCCTTCCCCCTTCCCCCTCCCCCTCCCCCTCCCCTCCTCCCCCTCCCCTCCTCCTCCCCCTCTCCTCACCCCGCCTCCCTCCCTTCCCCCTTCCCCCCCTCCCCTCCTCCCCCTCCCCTCCTCCCCCCTCCCCCTCTCCTCACCCCGCCTCCCACCCTTCCCCCCTTCCCCCCCTCCCCTCCTCCCCCTCCCCCTCTCCTCACCCCCCTCCCTCCCTTCCCCCCCTTCTCCCCTCTCCTCTCCCCCTCTCTCCCTCCCTCCTCCCCCTCTCCTCACCCCCCCCTCCCTTCCCCCCTCCCCCCCTCTCACCTCATTCTCTCTCCCTCCCTCCTCCACCTCCCCCCGCCCACCACCCCCCTCCCCCTCCCTCCACTCCCCCTCCCTCCACCCTCCCTCCCTAGGAGAGAGATTTAAACTTAAAAATGTGAATAACTTTTAAAATATAACACCAATTTCAATGAAACGTCTTCCATTAGCACCAAAGGGAACACGGTGTGTAAGGTGGGCCTAAAATTGTCGCGCTATCGTGTACCATTTTGGCTGTAGTTCAGGAACAAACAAACAAACAAACGCATGTTTTAGTCTATAGATGTGTTACACGGAGGGCGGTGTGTGTCTGGAACCCACTGCCACGGGGGTGTTGAAGAGGCTGGGGGGGGGGGGGGGGGGGGGGGGGGGAGTTGACAACACTCTCACGTGGAGGAAGGATCTGCACACGCTGGTTTAAACTGAAGATAGATGCTGGAGTAACTCAGCGGGTCAGGCAGCATCTCTGGAGAAAAGGAATGGGTGACGCTTTCGGGTCGAGACCCTTCTTCAGCTCTTTCGTGCGAGATGTTTTAAAGTGGAGATTGGCAGGTTTTTGATTAGTACAGGGTGTCAGGGGTTATGGGAAAGGCAGATCAGCCATGATTGAATGGCGGAGTGGACTCGATGGGCCAAATGGCCCACTTCTGCTCCTGTATCTCATGAACTTCTTTCAGTCTTGCCGGGCTTTTGTACCCTGCAGAACTCTTTAATAAGCGGCTTCTATTTTCTGTTTTTCTGTATTTTCTGAGAGCACATTTCCACTAGTGGGAGAGTCTAGGACCAGAGGTCATAGCCTCAGAATTAAAGGACGTCCCTTTAGAAACGGGATGAGGAGGAATTTCTTTAGTCAGAAGGTGGTGACTGTAAAGATGTAAACAGGTGATGTACCTATCTCCAATAAAAAATTTATTCAAAAAAAAAAAAAAAAAAGAAGGTGGTGAATCTGTGGAATTCATTGCCGCAGAAAGATGTGGAGGTCAAGTCAATGGATATTTTTAAGGCAGGGACAGGTAGATTCTTGATTAGTGCGGGTGTCAGGGGTTATGGGGAGAAGGCAGGAGAATAGGGTTAGGAGGGAGAGATAGATCAGCCATGATTGAATGGCGGAAGAGACTTGATGGGCCGAATGGCCTAATTGTGCTCCTATCACTTATGACCATGTGAACTTATGAGTGTAAGAAAATAACTGCAGATGCTGGACAAATTGAAGGTATTTATTCACAAAATGCTGGAGTAACTCAGCAGGTCAGGCAGCATCTCAGGAGAGATGGACGACGTTTCGGGTTGAGACCCTTCTTCAGACTGATGTCAGGGGGGCGGGACAAAGGAAGGATGGCGGAAGAGACTTGATGGGCCGAATGGCCTAATTGTGCTCCTATCACTTCTGAACATAAACGTTTGAACATGATGCCAAGTTAAACGAACCTCCTCTGCCGGCACATGATCCATACCCTTCCCTTCCCTTCCCTTCCCTGCATAATCCATGTGCCTATCTAAAAGCCTCTTAAAGGCAACTATCGTATCTGCCTCGACCACCACCCCTGGCAGCGGGTTCCAGGCCCCCTCCAACCTCTGTCTGATGAACGTGCCCCACACATCTCCTGTAAACTCTGCCCTTTTCACCTCATCCATGCACACAGCCAAGAATGAAGCAAACTCACCTCGCGCAAATGTATCTCCTTGGCTTTTTATTCAATTTGCTCCTCTCCCCTCCAGCAAGTTTAGTTCATTAATGTTAGGATATAAAGAATAAGGTGAACTTCCTTCGCGCCTGGCACAGTGACGCCACCGCCAGTAAGGTGCACTGGAAGGGCATTCGTCATCCGAATGTTTGGTATACGCAGCTGATTTATGCATAGCAAGCTCCCACTGGTCTTTTTCTCTGATATTAGAGTCATAGATAGAGTCACAGAGCACAGAGAGAGACCCTTATTCCCAAGGGGGGATCTTATTGAAACATATAAAATTCTTAAGGGGTTGGAGAGGCTAGATGCGGGAAGATTGTTCCCGATGTTGGGGGAGTCCAGAACCAGGGGTCACAGCTTAAGGATAAGGGGGAAATCTTTTAGGACCGAGATGAGAAAACATTTCTTCACACAGAGAGTGGTGAGTCTGTGGAATTCTCTGCCACAGAAGGTAGTTGAGGCCAGTTCATTGGCTATATTTAAGAGGGAGTTAGATGTGGCCCTTTTTGCTAAAGGGATCAGGGGGTATGGAGAGAAGGCAGGTACGGGCTACTGAGCTGGATGATCAGCCATGATCATATTGAATGGCGGTGCAGGCTCGAAGGGCCGAAGGGCCGAATGGCCTACTCCTGCACCTATTTTCTATGTTTCTATGTTTCTAACTCGTCATTGCCCAACAGGATGCCCCATCTGAATGAATGATGAATGAAGACTTTATTGTCACATGTGACAAGTCAGAGTGAGATTCTTTGTTTGGCATGCCCAAGGTATGCAAAGAGTCGCTACATAAAGGGCCCTGACAAAGATACGAAGCAAAGATACTAGAGGAGCAAGATGAACCACTCCGTCGAATGTGTGGTACGCAAAGGAGCGTAACGGCCGCCATTTTAGTAAGCAAAACCTGCCGTTCGCTGTGCCTCTCGCAGTGTAATCAGTGTTTTGGGGGAACAGTATGTGTGATGATACCATTAAAATGCAGAATATATCTCATCTATCAATTCACAGATTTTTGTTATATTTCATTTTAAATGTTTCTGCCAAATTTCCGCCTACTAAAATGGCGCCATGGCAGACCACGGTTTTTAGGGTCGAGTGGTCCATCTTGCTCTGCTCTATTATCTTTGGTACAAAGAACCCTGCCCCAGGTCCTCCTTTGTTCTCCTCCTCCCCCTCCATCACACGGTCCCCCTATGGCCGGGTCCTTTGTTCTGCCCCCCACTCACAACGGTCCCCCATTGCAGGTCCTCCTTTCCTCTCCCCCCCCCCTCCTCATGCGGTCCCCCTCCCTACACTCTTAACGTCCCACCTGCCCGCGTTTGCCCAATATACCCCCAATTCTTTCCCCATCCATGTCCCTTAGCAAGTATCTTTTAAATGTCATTATAGTACCTATCTCAACTACCTCCCTCCGTCAGCTTCTTAAATCTCTCCCCCCCTCACCTTAAGCTTATGCCCTCTGGTTCTTGATTCCCGTATTCCGGTGCATTCACTCCATCTATTCCCCCTCATGATTTTACAGATCTCTGTAAGATCATCCCTCATCCTCCTGCAATCCTGGGAATAAAGTCTGAGCCTGCCCAAACCTCTCCTTTTAGCTCGGGCCCTCGAGTCCTGGCAACATTCTCGTAAATCTTCTCTGCATTGTGATATTAAAGAGCAGGAACAACCTGAAGATCATTTTAATCTAGAGTCCTTAGAAACTGCTGAAAGCTCAAAATTCGGGCCAAAGGGCATCCAATCTATTCCGATATTGATCGAGGGAGTAACGTTGATCAGGACCCTGGGATTAGGCATTCTGTTCTTCATTACTGCACCTTGCCATCTGCCAGATGGTGAATCAGGGCTCAGATTAGTTTTGTTTAGTTTAAAGATACAGCGCAGAAACAGGCCCTTCGGCCCTCGCCGACCAGCGATTCCCGCACACCAACGCTATCCTACACGCACTAGGGACAATTTACATTAATACCAAATCAATTAACCTACAAACCTGTACGTCTTTGGAGTGTGGGAGGAAACCTGAGATCTTATCGAAACGTATAAGATTATTAAGGGGTTGGACACGTTAGAGGCAGGAAACATGTTCCCAATGTTGGGGGAGTCCAGAACAAGGGGCCACAGTTTAAGAATAAGGGGTAGGCCATTTAGAACTGAGATGAAGAAAAACGTTTTCAGTCAGAGAGTCGTGAATCTGTGGAATTCTCTGCCTCAGAAGGCAGTGGAGGCCAATTCTCTGAATGCATTCAAGAGAGAGCTAGATAGAGCTCTTAAGGATAGCGGAGTCAGGGGGTATGAGGAGAAGGCAGGAACGGGGTACTGATTGAGAGTGATCAGCCATGATCACATTGAATGGCGGTGCTGGCTCGAAGGGCCGAATGGCCTCCTCCTGCACCTATTGTCTATTGTCAATTATCCCGGAGTAAAACCCACACAGGTCACGGGGAGAACATATAAACTCCGTGCAGACAAGCACCCACAGTCAGGATGGAACCTGGGTCTCCAGCGTTGTGAGGCAGCAACTCTACCCCGTGCGGCCAGTTAAACCTATTGTCCAAAGGACTGACTGGCCATGAGTGCTGTACTCTCCCTGTCCCGCGCTGCACTGTACTGCTCTGTGTACAGGGCCTGTGCACTAGGGTCAACCTCAGACCGACAGAGCCAAACCTAAAAGCACTAACTATTTTAATATCGGCGACACAGTGACTCAGCTGCCAGAGCCACTGCCTCACAGCATCAGAGACCCAGGTTTGATCCTGACCTTTGGGGTGCCTGTGTGGAGTCATAGAGTCTGTACGTTTGTATGTTCTCCCCGTGACCTGCGTGGGTTTTCTCCGGGATCTCCAGTGTGGAAACAGGCCCTTCGGCCCATCTTGTACGTTCTCCCTGCGACCGCGTGGGCTTCGTCCGGATTCCTCCCACATCCCAACGATATGGGATCTCAAATCCCAAGGATAGATTGTGGGTTAATTGACCTTTGTTATTTGCCCCCAGTTGGCAGTGGGATAACATAAAATGGGCGATCTATGGTCAGCATGAACTCGATGGGCCAAAGGGCCTGTGTCCATGCAGTATCTCTTTTTTTTTAAACTACATTGATATTCCTTCGCAAAAGATTTGGAGTCCTCTTCTTTTCCGAAATGGAAGCATGATCTTACTTCCAGCATTTTACAATGTAGCTGCCTCACAGCGCCTGAGACCCGGGTTCGATCCCGACTGCGGGCGCTGTCTGTACGGAGTTTGTACGTTCTCCCCGTGACCTGCGTGGGTTTTCCCCGGGCTCTCCAGTTTCCTTCCACACTCCAAAGACGTACAGGTTTGCAGGTTAATTAGCTTGGTATCATTGTAAATTGTCCCCAGTGTGTGTAGGGCGGTGCAAGTGTGCGGGGATCGCTGGACGGCACGGACTCGGTAGGCCGAGGGCCCTGTTTCCGTGCTGTATCTCCCAACCAATCTAAAACAATGCAAGATCCAACTCTTATCTAGCAGATCAGAGGTTCCTTGTTAGAACATGGAACAGCACAGTACAAGGACGGGCCCTTTGGCCCACAATGTCTTTGCCAAGACCATCACTAATCTACCTACACAAATTCCACAAGCCTCCATGTCCTGCAGATCCATACGCCTATCCAAGTCTCTCAATCGCCATTCCAATATCTGCCTCCACCGCCAACCCTGGAAATGCGTTACGTGCTCTCACCACCCTCGAAACTTCACACATCCTTTTTCTCTAGAGATGCTGCCTGTCCCGCTCAGTTACTCCAGCACTTTTGTGTCTACCTTCGGTGTAAACCAGCAGCTGCAGTTCCTTTCTACACGATCGATAGGAAGCCCCCGTGGGCACGGGTTAGCAGAGGCTCAGCAATGCCGGAGCGTGGAGCAGAGAACAAAGTGCTGGACGAACTCCGCTGGGCAAGGATATGGACAGACGACGTTTCTGAATCCCCACCCAAAACGTCATCTGCATTTCCCATCCACGGATGCTGCCCGACCCGCCGAGCTCCTCCGGCACTTTGCGTGGTGTGCGTGAGCAGTGAACGTTGGGTCTTTGCCTCGGTCTCTGTGACTTCCAACAGCGAGGAAAAGGCGGCAGCAAGCTTCTTTAGTGTTCTGCTGCGTCAACGCAAAAATCAGAAACCTCAGTGAAATGTGAACAAAACCCGTGCTTTGTCCTCATTGCGAGTCAGAAATAGATGCTAGTCACATTGCAAAGGACAGCACACCCGCCAACTGCGTGCCTATGCAGAAAATCTGCACGAGGCAGCTGTAAAGGGAGCAAAGTGAAAGCAGGATTCTGCATCTCTGCCCACCTCCCTCAGAGTCAAGGCTCACCCTGATCTGGAAATATATCTCTGTCCCCTCTGGTCGCCTGATCTACACTCTCGAACTCTCTACCTGACCTCAATGGCCAAAGAGTGCAGCAGATCTAGAAGGCAGCTCCCCCCCCCCCACCCCCACCACTTCAAAGGCAACAGGCGATAGCCACAAAATGCTGGAGTAACTCAGTGGGTCAGGCAGCTTCTCTGGAGAAAAGGAATGGGTGACGTTTTGGGGTCGAGACGGTTCTTTAGACTGAGAGTCAGGGAGGGGAACAAGGAGAGGGTATTAGTCTCTATATTAGTTGCTCCAGCATTTAATGTCTGTCTTGGGTGTAAACCAGCATCTGCAGTTCTTCCTTACACAGAGGCAACTGACAATGGGCAATGGTAAGTAATAAATTTGAGGCATAGATCGGGGAAACCAAATATTTTCCCCAGGGTGGAAATTTAGTTTAGTTTAGATTAACACGGAAACAGGCCCTTCAGCCCACCGAGTCCACGCCGACCAGCGATCCCCACTCTTTAACCTTACCCTACACAAATTAGAGACAATTTACAATTATACCAAGCCAATTAACCTACAAATCTGTAGGTCTTTGGAGTGTGGGAGGAAACCAAAGATCTCGGAGAAAACCCATGCGGTCACGGGGAGAACGTACAAACACCATACAGACAGCGCCCGTGGTCAGGATCGAACCTGGATCTCCGGCGCTGTAAGGCAGCAACTCTACCGCTGCGCCACTGTGCCGCCCACGATTAGTTTAGTTTAGTTTAGAGATACTGCATGGAAACATGCTCTTCGGCCCAGCGAATCCGCACAGACCATTTACACGAGTTCTATACGAACACTAGGGTCAATTTACAGAAGCCAATTCATCTACAAACCTGTACGCCTTTGGAGTGTGGGAGGAAACTGGATCACCCGGAGAAAACCCACGCTGGGACAGGGAAAATGTACAAACTCCGTACAGACATCACCCGTAGTCAGGATCAAAGGCAGGTCTCTCGTGGAGTAAGGCAGCAACTCCACTGCTGCACCACTGTGCCGCCCCTTGAAATGTCGAAGACTAGATGGCAGAGCAGGTTTACAAGAAGGATGCCTGGATTAGGGGGTTTTGGCTACTGGGAAAGGTTGGGCAGACTTGGATTATTTTCTCTGGTAGAGGTGAGATCTGACAGAAGTTTATAAAATCATTAGAGGCATTGAAAGGCTCGACAATCAGAACCTTTTTCTCCAGGACAGAAATGTCAAATACTAGGGAGCGTAGCTTTGCATGAGGAAAGGGGAAAAGTTTAAAGGAGATTTTTTACACAGCGTTGTGGGCACTTGGAATGTGCTGCTAGTGGTGGCAGTGGGCCAGATATACATCAGTCTGAAGAAGGGTCTCGACCCGAAACGTCACCCGTTCCTTCTCTCCAGAGATGCTGCCTGACCCGCTGAGTTACTCCAGCGTTTTGTGTCTACCTTCGATTTAAACCAGCGTCTGCAGTTTTCTTTCCCACACATCTTGCCGCTCCACTGCGAATTCTCCTCAAGGTATGTCCACTTTGAAGAAGTTCCCCTCCTCTCTTCGACGAGGGTTTAGCAACATCCTCTCTCACTGCTCCCCCTCTGCGATTCCCTCTCCATCCCCTCCCCCTTCCCAGTTCTCCCACCAGTCCTCCTGTCCCCGACTGCGTCCTGTCTTTGTCCCGCCCCCTCCCCTGATACCAGTCTGAAGAAGGGTCTCGACCCGAAACGTCACCCATTCCTTCTCTCCAGAGATGCTGCCTGACCCGCTGAGTTACTCCAGCATTTTGTGTCTATCTTTGATAGTGGCATTTACGGCTTTTAGAAAGGCACATGGATGAGCTGGAAATGGAGGGATGAGTGTGGATCATGTGCAGGGGAGGAGATTAGTTTACCATGGCATCATATCATATCATATCATCATATATCTACAGCCGGAAACAGGCCTTTTCGGCCCTCCAAGTCCGTGCCGCCCAGTGATCCCCGTACATTAACACTATCCTACACCCACTAGGGACAATTTTTACATTTACCCAGCCAATTAACCTACATACCTGTACGTCTTTGGAGTGTGGGAGGAAACCGAAGATCTCGGAGAAAACCCACGCTTGGCGTAGACATTGTGGGCCGAAGGGTTGGTTCCTGTGCTGTACTGCTCACTTTAGAGATACAGCACGGCAACAGGCCCTTCGGCCCACCGAGTCCCCGCCGACCAGCGATCCCCCGTGCTCCAGCACTATCCTACACATTAGGGACCATTTACCATTTTTTACCCAAGCCAATTAATCCTACAAACCTGTACGTCTTTGGAGTGTGGGAGGAAAGTGGAGCACTCGGAGAAAACACATGCGGTCACAGAGAGAACGTACAAACTCCACACAGACAGCACCCGTAGTCAGGATCGAACCTGGGTCTGTGGTGCTGCAACTCCACTGCCCTGTAAATGCTGATATACATACAACATACATACCCTATGATATGGGTGGGGGGTGGATCATTCACTCTCACATATCCAGGGACCATTTGAATCACCAAGGGATAGGCAGCTATGAACCTGGTGCTGGTATATGGGATTAAGTGTAGGTGGATAGCATGGGCAAAGTGGGCCGAATGGCCTGTATCATAGAGTATGACTCCGTGCCTCTGTGACTGCGGATTTTTACATTCTACCAGGGAGTGCTGCAGCAGAAGGGTTCCAACCCGAAACTTCGCCCATGATTCTTCTCCAGAGATGCCGCCTGACCCGCTGAGTTACTCCAGCACTTTGTACCTGTCCACGTTCTCCAGAGATGCTGCCTGACCCGCTGAGTTACTCCAGCACTTTGTACCTGTCCACGTTCTCCAGAGATGCTGCCTGACCCGCTGAGTTACTCCAGCACTTTGTACCTGTCCACGTTCTCCAGAGATGCTGCCTGACCCGCTGAGTTACTCCAGCACTTTGTACCTGTCCACGTTCTCCAGAGATGCTGCCTGACCCGCTGAGTTACTCCAGCACTTTGTACCTGTCCACGTTCTCCAGAGATGCTGCCTGACCCGCTGAGTTACTCCAGCACTTTGTACCTGTCCACGTTCTCCAGAGATGCTGCCTGACCCGTTGTGTTGCTGCTGCACTTTGTGCCCATCTGCAAAAAGAGAGTCGGGTCTGGGGTGGGTCAATGCTGGTAATTCACAGCTTCCGGGGCAATAGGCAACCAAGTGTGAAAGGTGTTTGTTCAGACCAAGGGGTTAGAGTTGCTGCCTTACAGCGCCAGAGTCCCGGGTTCCATCCCGACTACGGGTGCTTGCCTGTACCTTCTCCCCGTGACTTGTGTGGGTTTTCCCCGCATCTCCAGTCTCCTCCCACACTTCAAAGACCGACAGGTTTGCAGGTTAATTGGCTTCGGTAAAATTTTAAATTGTCCCTCGTGTGCTTAGGATAGTGCTAATGTGCGGGGATCGCTGGTCGGCGGGGACTCGGTGGGTCGAAGGGCCTGTTTCCGCGCTGTGTCTCTAAACTCAACTGAACTAATGAGGCCAGCCCTGATCTTACTGTAATACGGAGCAGGATCAAAGGGCTGAAAAAGCCTACCCCCACCCCCCCAGCCTCTTACCATCTTTTGTGTGTTCTCCAACTCTTAAATAACACTTATTGGGACAAAACAGACGCACCATGGCTGTCTTAGCAACCCTCCCATCAGTGACAAGCTCCAGATACCATCTCTGGGGTTGCAAAGGCAATGTAAAGATGAGCTCCTTTCAACCTAACTAGAGAGCCTGAAATCCATCATTATTTTACTCACACAAAAAAAAGAGGAATTCCTGGTGGATTATTTTCTTTACAGAAAATAATATTTAATCTGTGGAGGCAGCACGGAGCATTGTGAACATCGCGGTTAAGAAGGTTGAATTGGAGAAGATAGTGAGGTTTAGAAATTGACATCAAAGCCTCCAGAGATCAGGGAAACATGCTATTTCATTTCGCTTTATTTAACGACACACATACTGATGTTTCCTGACAACACCTTATGACTGCTGAGTTCACGCGCACATTGTTAGATTCTTGCAACAGTTCTCAATAGCATTCTCACAAAAGACCTTGTTAACAAAGAGGCATCTGAGAGTTTTAATCCAAAATAATACCTTTCTTACCAGGTTAAATTCGCATGCCTCCACGACACTTTTGGGACAAGTTTCTTCCTGGCTGCTATCAGGCAACTGAACCATCCCACTGCAAACCGGAGAGCGGCCCTGGACTACTATCTACCTCTTTGATGGGAATTTACTGGACCTTACCTTGCACTAAACGCTATTCCCTCATCATGTATCTGCGCACTGTGAAGGGATCGATTGTAAGCAATGCATTGCCTTTCCACTGACAGGATAGCGGAGTCAGGGGGTATGGGGAGAAAGCAGGAACGGGGTACTGATTGAGAATGATCAGCCATGAATGATCAGCTGGCTCGAAAGGCCGAATGGCCTACTCCTGCACCTATTGTCTATTGTCTATAGCATGCAACAAAATGCCATAGAGGGAGTACAGAGAAGGTTCGCCAGATTGATTCCTGGGATGGCAGGACTTTCATATGAAGAAAGACTGGAATTTAGAAGATTGAGGGGGGATCCTATAGAAACACAAAATTCTTAAGTGGTTGGACAGGCTAGATGCAGGAAGATTGTTCCCAATGTTGGGGAAGTCCAGAACAAAGGGTCACAGTTTAAGGATAAGGGGGAAGTCTTTTAGGACCGAGATGGGAAAGTTTTTTTTCACACAGAGAGTGGTGAATCTGTGGAATTCTCTGCCACAGAAGGTAGTTGAGGCCAGTTCATTGGCTATATTTAAGAAAGAGTTAGATGTGGCCCTTGTGGCTAAAGGGATCAGGGGGTATGGAGAGAAGGCAGGTACAGGATACTGAGTTGGATGATCAGCCATGATCATATTGAATGGCGGTGCAGGCTCGAAGGGCCGAATGGCCTACTCCTGCACCTATTTTCTATGTTTCTAAAAGCTTTTCACTGTACCTCCTCCGTACACGTGACAATAAACTAAACTGAACCCTTTTTTTTACAGCTTCTGCCTTCAAAGGAAAAATAGTTTAACAACAGTATCCAAAATTCAGGCACGCTGTACTCTCTAAACTGTGAGTTGCAAATCTACTTCTTTGATCGGACTTTACTAGACTTTGCCCTTCTCTAAACGCTACTCCCTTATCAAGCATCCTGATACATCAAAAGCTATTCCCTGGTAGACACAAAGTGCTGGAGTAACGCAGCGGGTCAGGCAGTGTCTCAGGAGAGAAGGAATGGGTGACGTTTCGGGTCAAGACCCTTCCTCAGACACTGCGAATTCTCCATTTGAACCAGCATCTGCAGTTATTTTCCTAAACGCTATTCCCTTACCATCCTACACACTGTGAATGGCTCGATTGTATTCGTATATAGTCTTTCTGCTGACTGGTTAACACGCAACCAAAAGCTTCTCACTGCACCTCGGTACACGTGACAATAAACTAAAGGGAACACTTGTCTTTATATAGCTTCTGCCTGCAAAGGAAAAAGAGCCTAACAATTGGCTGGGAAACATTGTCCAAAATTCAGGCAGGCTGTGCTCTATAAACTGAGCTGCAAATGGCCCTAAAATGGCTCAGCGCGTTATCCTCTGGGAATTTCCTCGGGAGCTTTGGGTTGAGAATTTCTCAGGAGACAGTGTGGTTGACCCCTATTTCAGGAACCTTCAATGGCAAGATTTAGAGACTGGGCCACACTTCCCGCATTACTCTTGCTCGGAATAAACTAGCAGGAAAGGACTATGGAAATATGGACACGTTCATCATCGCAGGTGCCAGACGGAGGTAAAATGAATGTCAACGATTGAAAATACCGTCTGCTGCGTTTGAGATGGCGGCAACTGAAGTTTGCACGATATGCAGAAATTAAAGTGCATTCCCGGTTGCAACCTGGAGTTTTTTCTCACAATAGCACTGACCCGAGCAACTCTGAGCTGATCGCAAAACCAAAGCTAGTGGTTAACTCCTCCATTATTATCTTCAGTTCACTTTAGTTTATTGTCACGTGTACCGAGGTACAGTGAAATGCTTTTTATAGACAATAGACAATAGGTGCAGGAGGAGGCCATTTGACCCTTCGAGCCAAATTCTCATTGGCTGATGGCTGATCATTCTCAATCAGTACCCCGTTCCTGCCTTCTCCCCATACCCCCTGACTCCGCTATCCTTAAGAGCTCTATCTAGCTCTCTCTTGAATGCATTCAGAGAACTGGCCTCCACTGCCTTCTGAGGCAGAGAATTCCACAGATTTACAACTCTCTGAATGAAAAAGTTTTTCCTCATCTCCGTTCTAAATGGCCTACCCCTTATTCTTAAACTGTGGCCCCTGGTTCTGAACTTCCCCCAACATTGGGAACATGTTTCCTGCCTCTAACGTGTCCAACCCCTTAATAATCTTATATGTTTCGATATGATCCCCCCCTGATCCTTCTAAATTCCAGTGTATACAAGCCTAGTCGCTCCAGTCTTTCAACATACGACAGTCCCGCCATTCCGGGAATTAACCTGGTAAACCTACGCCTGACCCGCTGAGTTACTCTGGCACTATGTGTCCATCTTCAGCATTCTGATAAATTTTTGTAGCGTGCTGTCCAGTCGGTGGAAAGACGGTACATGAATACAACTGGGCCATTTGCTGTGTACAGACACCGGATAAAGGGAATAACGTTTAGTGCAAGGTAAAGCCAGTAAAGGCCGATCAAAGATAGTCCAAGGTTCACCAATGACACAAGCTTCACTAAGGCTAATTTGGCTGAACTTAAGAGCTGCTGTTCAATACTTTAAATCTTCTCAAGATACGTCACTGGAATTTAGAAGGATGAGAGGAGATCTTATCGAAACGTATAAGATTATTAAGGGGTTGGACACGTTAGAGGCAGGAAACATGTTCCCAATGTTGGGGGAGTCCAGAACAAGGGGCCACAGTTTAAGAATAAGGGGTAGGCCATTTAGAACTGAGGTGAGGAAAAACTTTTTCAGTCAGAGAGTTGTGAATCTGTGGAATTCTCTGCCTCAGAAGGCAGTGGAGGCCAATTCTCTGAATGCATTCAAGAGAGAGCTGGATAGAGCTCTTAAGGATAGCGGAGTCAGGGGGTATGGGGAGAAGGCAGGAACGGGGTACTGATTGAGAATGATCAGCCATGATCACATTGAATGGCGGTGCTGGCTTGAAGGGCCGAATGGCCTCCTCCTGCACCTATTGTCTATTGTCTATTGTCTATTGTCAGTAGAAATCAGTGCTGCTTATTGCAAGAACACATGATGTAGTTTGAAGGCTATGATGTGTAATCCTTATTAAAATTAACAGCATATTTTGGAGGCTTATAAGAATGACGTGAAGGTTTTGGGAAGGGTGCAGCAGAGGTTTATCAGAATGTTGAAGATGGACACAAAGTGCCAGAGTAACTCAGCGGGTCAGGCGGCATCTGTGGGGAAAAGGAATAGGTGACGTTTCGGGTCGAGACCCTTCTTCAGACCTTCTGCTTCAGTATAAACCAGCATCCACAGTTCCTTCCTACACATTTTACCAGAATGCTGCCTGGAGTTGAAGTTTGGATAGACTTGGATTGCTTTCTCTGGAAAGTCAGAGGCTGAGGGGAGACTTGATGGAAGTATATAAAATGTTGACAGCACGGATGCTGTTGCAGGTCGACAGTCAGATTTTTTTCCCAGAGTGGAAATGTCCAACACCCCCAAGAGGGGCTAGCGAAAAGATGAGAGGGGAAATGTTTAGTGGTGATGTGCGGGGGCAAGTTCTTTTACACAAAGAGTGGAGGGGGCCTGGAAAGCGTTGGCAGGGCTGGTGGTGGAGACAGATACAACAGTGACGTTCAAGAGGCTTTTAGATCGGCACATGGATATGCAGGGATCATGCACAGGCAGATGAGGTCAGTTTAACTTGGCATTGTGGTCGGCACCGGCATTGTGGGCCGAAGGGCCCGTTCCTGTGCTGTACTGTTCTACGTTCTCTATGCTCCACATTCCATGTGTTCTCCACAGCTAAGATAGACGCAAAATGCGGGAGTAACTCAGCGGGTTCGGCAGCGCCTCGGGGGAACAAGGAATAGGCGAAACGTCACCCAGTCCTTCTCTCCAGAGATGCTGCCTGTCCCGCTGAGTTACTCCGGCATTTTGTGTCGATCTTCGGTGTAAACCAGCATCTGCGGTTCCTTCCAACACATTTTTTGTTCCCCACAGCTGTTGCGATCGGCTTGCAGAAGGGGTGGGAAAAGGGTGAAGGGTGAGAGTTGATGGGTGAAGGGTGAAGGGTGAAAGGTTATTCAGGGCAGCACAGAGAGTCTAGCCATCCCGACACGACATCTTTACAGCCCACCCTTATGATCGCTCGATTTTATAACGCACTCTGCTACAGCTCACTTCATTTTTATCATTTGAATGACCATAGATTTAGGTCTGAATAAGGGTCTCGACCCGAAACGTCACCCATTCCTTCTCTCCTGAGATGCTGCCTGACCTGCTGAGTTACTCCAGCATTTTGTGAATAAATACCTTCGATTTGTACCAGCATCTGCAGTTATTTTCTTATACTAGATTTCGAATCAATCATCGTGAATTCATTGATGATTTTAGAATGAAACTTTTCAATTCAATTTCCATCAGGAATTGTTTTGTGAGAGATAAACCCTTCTGGCTCGCACTACACGTACGTTCACTCAAAGACAAATTGAAGCAAAGTATTTTATTGTTCCATTCGTGGATCAGAATAGGAGAGTGGGCTCTGGGCTTTAATTTAAGTTTGGCGGAATACTGTAATTTCCCAGCGGGTTTCCCAGGGAGTATCCCTTTTGGAAAATCTCTTATCGCGGTAAATAGGGTTTTGAGAAAACAAAGCCGTTTACTCCGCACCTAATTGGATGAAATCATACAGCACTTTCCATTCATTGCCTGCCTCTTTCAAGTTCCTGGCTCCTGAGGGAAACTGAAAATCACTGAACAGGGATGATGGCGTTTCCTCTGGGATGGTTAATACGCCCCATTGTTAAGCTCACAAATAATCTAACACGGAGCCTCCTTAATGAGCCGCACAAGTGCACCGTAAACCACGCTTCCTTCGCTCTGAGGAAGTTTGGGGATGCAAGGATACCTTCCGAAAGGTCATTAGAAAAATTGGTCTTTCGTAAAAGAACCTTCTTTAATATCTTCATCTTGACAGGGCCCTTTTAATTTATTGACACAGGGTAAATCTCTGAGGATCAAGGAGCTAATTTTGGATCATTATACCACAGCTTTGTTCTGTCTGCAATTTATTTAATACCGTCTCATCTTGAAGAGAAGGATTGATTTTTTTTTCTTTTTCGAAATATGAAATATTCAATAGCCTCTAGAAATTGTAAATATAATTTTTAGTATGAAATATTTAATGGGCCATTTGTAAAAGTAATTGCGCTCTCTGCATCCTCTATCCTTCAAGTCTCTCAGAGTCATTCCAGACAGGTTGACTGTTTCTCTGCAAGAGAGAATCATGCCCATTTCTTGGCGGTCTTCAAAGTGCCATACGGCACAGCGGCAGGCCATTCGGCCCATCACGTCCACGCTGACCGTCAAGTTCCTATCGACTCTAATCCCATTCCCCAGCACTTGGTTTGCAGTGCTATGCCTTGGTTTGTAGGCATGACCTGTGCCTTGGTGATTCAAATGTTCATCAAGATACTTCTCAGATGTTGTGAGACGATGTATCTCAAGCAGTGTATTCCACATTCCAACAACCTTCTGGGTGAATACGTTCTTCTTCACATCCTCCCTGAATCCCTAATCTGCCCTGTGACTCATCTGCACTGGGAAGTAGAGTCAAAGAGTCGTACAGTGCGGAAACAGGCCCTTCGGCCCAACTTGCCCGCACCGACCAACATGCCCCACCTGCCTGCATTTGGCCCATATCCATGTACCTGTCGAATTGCTTCTTAAACATTGCAATAGTTCCTGTCTCAACTACATCCACCGGCAGCTCGTTCCATTTACCCACCACCTTTTGTGTGAAAAAGTTACCCTTCGGATTCCTGTTAAATCTTTTCCCCTTCACCTTAAACCTATGTCTTCTGGTTCTCAGCAGGCAGTGGAGGTCAATTCTCTGAATACATTCAAGAGAAAGCTAGATAGAGCTCTTAAGGATAGTGGAATCAGGGGGTATGGGGAGAAGGCAGGAACGGGGTACTGATTGAGAATGATCAGCCATGATCACATTGAATGGCGGTGCTGGCTTGAAGGGCCGAATGGCCTACTCCTGCACCTATTGTCTATTGTCTATTGTTTATTCTCAATTCCTTTCTCTGGGCAAGAGACTCTGTGCGTCTACCCGATCTATTCCCCGATGATTTTAAACACCTCTATAAGATCACCCCTCATCCTCCTGCGCTCCAAGGAATAGAGTCCTAGCCTGCTCAACCTCTCCCTGTAGCTCAGACCCTCAAGTCCTGGCAACATCCTTGTAAATCTTCCCTGTGCCCTTTCCAACTTGGCAACTTGAAATCTTTCCTCACTTGATATCCTATCCATGCCCCTCAGCTCTTGACTTCAGGAAAGGAGGTGGTCTACTCACCCAGGTCAGCATCAATGGTGGAGGTGGTCAAGGACTTCAAGGTCCCAGGTAGAAACACCACCACCATTTTGTCCTGGAACAACTACACACAAAAGCACACAAACACATCCCCTCAGAAGACGAAGGAAGGTTTGCATGACTCCAATGGCTCCTACCAACCTCTATAGATGCATCGTCGAAAACATCGTATCGGAACGCATCCCAGCTTGGTTTGGCAGCAGCCCTGCCCATAATCGCACGAAGCTGCAGAGAGCTGGGGATTAGCCAGGTCCATCACACAAACCAATCTCCACCCCGACAACTCCATCTACACTTCACACTGCTGAGGGAAAGCAGCCGACATAATAAGTTCATAAGTGATAGGAGCAGAATTAGGCCATTCGGCCCATCAGGTCTACTCCGCCATTCAATCGAGGCAGATCTATCGTTCCCTCACAACTCCGTCCTTCTGCCTTCTCCCCGTAACCCCTGACACACGTACTAATCAAGAATAATCAAGGACCACTTTCTCCTTGGTCATTCCCTCTTCTCGCCTCTCCTGCCAGGCAGAAGATATAACAGCCCCCAGCAGATGCACGAACAGCTTCTGCCCTGCTGTTATCAGGCTACTGGATGGGCCTGACATAAGCTGACAGTGTTGCCCTGATCTTCCAATCTACCTCATTGCAGACCTTGCACATTTTTTAAATGCCCTTTCTCCGTATTGTAACGCTATAACACTGCCACACTATATTCTGAACTCTGGTATATTCCTCTTTGCTCCACCTGTGTCGGAAGGAACAGCAGATGCTGATTTACACCAAAGACAGTCACAAAGTGCTGGAGTAACTCAGCGGGACAGGCAGCATCTCTGGAGGGAAGGAATGGGTGATGTTTCAGGTGGAGACCCTTCTTCAGACTGTCTGTGTTTGTACCACCTGTTGTCCTGGTGTACGGCTTGATTGTATGGTATGATTGCAGGAAAAATGTTCCCCATGTTGGGGGAGTCCAGAGCCAGGGATCGCAGTTTAAAAATAAGGGGGAGGCCATTTTGGACTGAGATGAGGAAAAATGTTTTCACCCAGAGTTGTGAATCTGTGGAATTCTCTGCCACTGAAGGCAGTGGAGGCCAATTCACTGGATGTTTCAAGAGAGAGTTAGATTTAGCTCTTAGGGCTAAGGGAATCAAGGGATATGGGGAAAAAGCAGGAACAGGGTACTGATTTTGGATGATCAGCCATGATCATATTGAATGGCGGTGCTGGCTCGATGGGCCGTATGGCCTACTCATGCACCTATTTTCTATGTTTCTATGTTTCTGTGATTTGCCTGAATAGCATGCATAGCTTTTCGCTCTATCTCGGTGCATGTGACAATAATAAATCAATACCAATAGTATAAAACAGCCAGTGAAGTGACTGTAGGGAAATAACTGCAGATGCTGGTACAAATCGAAGGTGTCACTAAATGCTGGAGTAACTCAGCAGGTCAGGCAGCATCTCAGGAGAGAAGGAATGGGCGACGTTTCGGGCCGAGACCCTTCTTCAGTCTGACCTGCTGAGTTACTCCAGCATTTAGTGAAGCGACTGCGTGAGTGGTGTTGACTTGTACCACACAGCCTCAGGTAGCAGCCAGTGATTATGTGATGGGACCGCTGAGCTTCCGCAGATCAAAGATTGGATGATTCGATGGTTCAATGATGCTGAATTGTCACGTGTACCGACGTGCGTTGAAGTGCTTTGTTGTTGCATCCAACACGGTAAAATCATACAGCAGCCCTCACCTAGGCAGTACACGCGTGTCACCACGCTGACAAAGTTCTCAGCACGGTCTTTACCTTCTCTCGTGGCCCGTTCGCCAGGTTACTCTCGGTGGCCACTGAGAGCCTTCCACGTTCCCATGCTACCAGCAACTAGAGAGCAAAGGTTCATCAGTGCTGGGAGCAGAATCTGGCCATTCGGCCCATCAAGTCTACTCTGCCGTTCAATCTTGGCTGATCTATCTTTCCCTCTTAACTCCATTCTCCTGCCTTCTCCCCACATCCTCTGACACCCGCACTAATCAAGAATCTACCTATCTCTGCCTTAAAAAATATCAGTCCTGAGCTAACATCATTCAATAGGCTCGGACTACCTTTGACCGGACTTTCCTGGGCATTATCTTGTACTAAACATGATCCCTTTCATCGTGTATCTGTGCACTGTGGTGGCTCGATGGCTATCGTGTACCGTCTTTCCGCTGACAGGTCAGGGCGAAACAAAAAGCTTCCCACTGCGCCTCGACACACGTGACAATAAACTAAACTCAACTCAACTCGTGTTGGTGCAGCACACAGTAACGTTAAACGAGCTAAGAATGTTCATTGAAATGCCCGGCAAGTGTTGGTGTTTTTATTTTGTCACTTGCTGTTTCTCTGCTCCTATTTTGTCCACTCAGCCGAGACAGAATCCACAGAGGGTCGGGAGCAATAATCCGAGTGACAAAATGTCACTGGGCCGGTTTATATTAAGGGAAGATTTTGAAGGTTGAGAGGAGAGGGGAAGGGAGCAGTGGTCAGAACGTTTTCCCCTGCCCGCTGCACGGGTCGGTACTTTCACACGTGGAGTTTCAAGGGAGACTGCCCTCTGGAAAACGTCCCTGGACCCCCCCGCGCGAGGGAAGATGGATGAGCGTGTCGGAGAGTGGAGACACTTGGCGCAGTGGTCTATCCATGTTGCACGTTCAGATCAGAACAACGACACAGTTCACAAATTCCCCTGGCGCCCCGCAGAGCCGTGCGTGTGTCAGAACGCGAACGACAGAGCCCGCCTTCAGCCGGACGAGAATGTTCATTCCTCCGCAACCACCTGGCAGTAATGCAGCGCCGTCTCCACCCCGGCGACCAAACGCCCGCCAGCTCCGCACGCCCTTGTCCGACCACCCGTGCATCAGCATCAATGCCACCCATGCACCCGACGCAGGGAATGCAGCGAGACGGATCACATGCAAGCGGAGGAGGTTGGTTCAGCTTTAGTTTCATGTCGCGTGTACTGAGGTACAGTGGAGGAAAATAACTGCTGATGCTGGTACAAATCGAAGGTAGACACAACATGCTGGAGTAACTCAGCGGGCCAGGCAGCATCTCAGGAGAGAAGGAATGGGTGACGTTTCGGGTCGAGACCCTTCTTCAGACGTCTCGACCCGAAACGTCACCCATTCCTTCTCTCCTGAGATGCTGCCTGACCTGCTGAGTTAGTTACTCCAGCATTTGGTGTCTACCTTCGAGGTACAGTGGAGAGCTTCTGTCCTTCCACTAACCAGTCAGCGGAAAGACAATACATGATTACAATCGAGCCGTTCACAGTGTACAGATACATGATAAAGGAATAACGTTTAGTGCAAGGTAAAGCCAGTAAAGTGCAATCAAATTTACTCCGAGGATCCCTGGTGAGGTAGACAGTAGTTCAGGACTGCTCTCTAGTTGTGGTAGGATGGTTTAGTTGCGTGATAACAGCTGGGAAGAAACTGTCCCTGAATCTGGAGGTGTGCGTTTTCACACTTCTCTACCTTTTGCCTGATGGGAGAGGGGAGAAGAGGGAGTGGCCGGGGTTATGCTGCTGGCCTTGCCGAGGCAGCGTGAGGTATAAATGGAGTCAATGGAAGGGAGGTCGGTTTGTGTGATGGTCTGGGCTGCGTTCACAATTCGCTACAATTTCTTACGGTCTGTGTTGCATCCCGATAAAATGCTTTCTCGGGCGCGTCTGCAGAAGCTGGTGAGAGTTGTTGGGGACGTGCCTAAACCTTCTGAGGAAGTAGAGGCGTTCTTGGTGTGCTTTCTTGGCATCTTGTACGGCACGGGCATTGTGGGCCGAAGAGCCTATCCTGTGCTGCACTGCTGCATATTCTATATCATCCTCCACCACTCCATTCCAAAGTCCCTGTCTTCGTCCCTCTCTCCCCCTCCCTTAAAGCCCACCTCATTAACCTAGACTTAGTCCACCTTCTCCATCAATGGAAACTTCTGAGGTTCTATTCCCTGCATTAAAGACGATGCATAAATGTGGCATGCCACCAGTGTATATTTTAATATTTTAACATCTCCAGCCATTATTTTTTTCAGTAGCTTCCAAGCATTCAAGACTTTGGGCTCATTTATGTAGCAAACATAATGACCCAGAACTGCTTGCAGGTCCTCTCTTCCTTATTAGGGCTTCTATCCGGACATTGAGTGGATTCTTGCGCTGTATGGTACCAACCCAAATATGCTCCACCTCTTCATCACTGACTTCCAAAATGTATCCAATTATCCGATCGTATCAGCCTGATATCGATCTTCCGATTGGAAAGGGAACAGTGGTCAACTTGCTCAACTGACAATCCTAAAAGGAAAATGGACACAAAGTGCTGGAGTAACTCAGCGGGTCTGGCAACATCTCTGGAGAACATGGATAGGTGATCGGTTTCGGGTCGGGACCCTTCTTCAGACTGACGGACTGACCCTTCTTGAGGCCGAAGAAGGGTCCCAACCAGTTCCACATTCTCCAGAAGTTCTGACTGACCCACTGAGTTACCCCAGCACCTTGTGTCTCAACCCTACAAGGAAACATTGTCAAAGTCAGGATGGCTGGAATGATAATACTTTAGGTAGACACAAAATGCTGGAGTAACTCAGCCGGTCAGGCAGCATCCCTGGAGAGAAGGAACGGGTGACGTTTCGGGTCGAGATCCTTCTGGGTCTTGACCCGAAACGTCACCCATTCCTTCTCTCCAGAGATCCTGCCTGACCCGCTGAGTTACTCCAGCATTTTGTGTTTACCTTCGATTTAAACCAGCATCTGCAGTTCTTTCCAACACATGATAATACTTTAGTTTATTAGTTCACAGATCGTGGCTGTCCCTGGCAATGTTAACCTTTATTGTCCACCACCATCTGCCCCTAGCTGAAGAGGCTGTTGGGAGACGACCACAATGAGATACACACAGAGGCCAGACTAGATAACAATGGCGTATTTCCCTTGCTTAAGCATGTCCTTAAGGGTACAGTTATGGTCCTCACCTAAATGCTTCACAAGGACATTATGGTCAGGTTTAAAGTGTTCCTAAAGGCGTACGAGCAAACCAAGCCATATTTTACAGCAGAAGGTGCTGGAGTAACTCAGCAGGTCAGGCAGCATCACAGGAGAACATGGATAGGCGATGTTTCGGGTTGGGACCCTTCTTCAGATAGAACAGGGGCCCCGACCTGAAATGTAGTCTATCCATGGTCTCCAGAGATGCTGCCTGACCGCTGAGCTATCTGTGTCTCTGCTGTAAACCAGCATCTGTAGTTCCTTGCTTCGAGTCTTTTACAGCAATCCAGCATTTATATGGCCCTTGTTACTGAGATCAGCTCTCTACTTCTCCCAAGCTACAGGGGTAAGCGTTGATCTCACGACGCTCGATCATCCAGACCTCCTCGGCACGATCACATCCCACACCACAGAGAAGGTCCTTTGGTTTCTCCTCCTTGGAAATCTGGGACAACAGAGTGTGAGTGAGTCAGGAAAACTCCATGGTTGAGATGTTTACACACTTTTTATCATCTGCACTTTCTCTGCAGCTGTGACATTATATTTCGCACTCTGTGCCTTGTTTCTTTTGTACTACCGAGGATGGACACAAAATGCTGGAATAACTCAGCGGGTCAGGCAGCATCTCTGGAGAGAAGGAATGGGTGACGTTTCGGGTCAAGACCCCTTCTTCAGACTGAGTCAGGGGAGAAGGAAATGAGAGACATGAGAGGGGTAAGGTGTGAAAACGAGAGATCAAAGGGGACGAAGGTCAAAGAAAATGTAGAATAGGTAATTTTTAGCTGAGGGGGAAGGTGACAACGAGGCATCTATATGCTAAAACTCTCGTTTGTTATCTTGTTTGTGACTGAACTTCAGCCAAAACGGTACACGATAGCGTGACAATTTTAGGCCCACCTTACTCACCATTGTCACTTTAGTGATAATGCAAGTAGTTTTATTGAAATCGGTCTTATATTTTTAAAGTTATTCACATTTTAAAGTTTAAAAGGAGGGGAGGGGAGGGGAGGGGAGGGGAGGAGGGAGGAGGGAGGGAGGAGGGAGGGAGGGGGGAGTGGGGGAGAAGGGAGAGGGGAGGGGAGGTTGAGGAGAGAGGGGAGGGGGGGGAGGACAGGGTGCTGCACTAATGCAGAAGAGATTTGGGCCCAACGGGTCCACTTGGTCTAGTACAAAGTAAAATTGAATCAGGAGAACTCGGATGGGGGAGGGATGGTAAGGGATGGGGGAGGGATGGGGGAGGGATGGTAAGGGATGGGGGAGGGATGGGGGAGGGATGGGGGAGGGAAAGCAAAGGTTACTTGATGTTAGAGAAGTCAATATTCATACCACTGGGGTATAAGCTGCCTGACACGCTGAGTTACTCCAGCATTTTGTGGCCAGCTTCCGTGTAAACCAGCATCTGCAGTTCCTTCCTGCACACCATGCCTTTGGTTACCTGTTGTACTTGTGTAGAGTTTGATTATGCTCATGTATAAATAATATGGCTTGCCTGATTAGCACACAAACGAGATCTCAGTACTCCAACCAATAATGAACCAACCAGAGCCATCTCAATGGACTTCCCTTTCTTCGGACTCTGGTAAAACCAAGCTGGGCGCATTGTCACACACGTTTCTAGGAGAAGTTGAATAAATATCTCTGCATTATTTGAACTCCACTTAGTCATCTTTTTGTTTCAGAAGTTTAACTGGTTAGAATCATCCTTTACCCACGACCAAGAGTGAAGAGACAAGAGGCAACAAAAGAAAGTTCAGTATATATACAAAGGTAGACACAAAATGCTAGAGTATCTCAGCGGGACAGGCAGCATCTCTGGAGAGACGTTTCGGGTCGAGACCCTTCTTCAGATCCTTCTTCAGTATATATATCGGCCTCTGTAAATTGCCCCTAGCGTGTAAGGAGTTGATGCAGTGGGATAACATGGAACTAGTGTGAACGGGTTTAGTTTTGAGATACAGTGGGGAAACAGGCTCTTCAGCCCACCGAGTCCGCGCCGACCAGCGATCCCCACACATTAACGCTATCCTACATTAGGGATAATTTTTTACATTTTATACCAAGCCAATTTACCTACAAACCCGTATGTCTTTGGAGTGTGGGAGGAAACCGGAGCACCCGGAGAAAACCCACGCAGGTCACGTACAAACAACTCCGTACAGACAGCACCCGTAGTCAGGATCGAACCTGGGTCTCTGGCGCTGTAAGCGCTGTAAGACAGCAGCTCTACCGCTGCGCCATCGTGATCGAATCTCTAAACCTAAACTAAATCAACACAAAAAAATAGGACGCTGACAATCAGAAAGAAAAAAAACTTTGTTTAAAAGAAACTTTCACTGAAAAGATTTCTCCCCGATGCGAGCCCTTTGTCGATGCAGTCCATCATGTGAATGAACCGTAATTCTAATCACTCTGTGACCCCGTCCAACAAAGCACTCTCTCTGACACTAGTAAAGTCATTCTACCTCCATTTATTTAAATAATGTGTGTTTAATATTATATTAATCTCTCATCACACCTTTGTGAAATTAAATTCATTTCATTGTCTTTAATGAGTTGCACTTCTAATATAATTCTAATGCACAATTGTTTGATTGATACAGAATGAAAGAATCATGTCTGGAATTAATCTCCAAGTCTTTAAGAGGACTTTGATGGGTCCTCTCTTCTAAATATTTTACAAGTGTAACCTGGCCAAGTTTCTTGAATTGAGTGCATTAAGACCACGCCACAGATCGCCCAGTATTAGGAACATCAGAAAGATCACTAAATTACCCTGGAGTTTGTGGTATTGAATCTTTATGGAATGTTACGCGTTGGACTTTACAAAGGAAGTGAAAGTTCTTGAGAGGGTACGAGAGGCAGCACAGCGACACAGCGGTAGAGTCGCAGCCTTACAGCGTCAGAGTCCCGGGTTCGATCCTGACCACGGGCGCTGCCGGTCCGGGGTTTGTACGTTCTCCCCGTGACCTGCGTGGATTTTCTCCGGGTGCTCAGGTTTCCTCTCACACTACAAAGGTGTGGGTCTGTAGGTTAATTGGCTTTGGTAAATTGTTAACTGGTCCCCAGCGTGTGTAGGTTGGTGTACGGTTGGTGTGGACTCGGTGGGCAGAAGGGCCTGCCTCCATGCTGTATCTATAAATTGTAAAGTCTAATGGAAAGATTCACTATAATGTTACCAGGAATGAGGAATCTACCAGGGCTCAAGGGGCCATAACCTGCAGCGTTCTGAGAGGAACTGGGTGACTGAGGCTATGGTAAGAACTGCTATAATCTCAGTGGTTTGAATGAGTTAACTCTGTACCACTGAACTGTACACAGTACTCCAAATGTGGCCTTATCAATGGCTTATACAGTTGTAACATGACATCTCAACTATGTACTCACTGCCCTGACTGATGAAAGCAAGTGTGCCAAACGTCTTCTTTGCCGCCCTGAGGAATCATGTACCTGTCTCTCTGTTCTACAACACTCCCCAGGGATTAGGTTCGCTTAGAGATACAGTGTGGAAACAGGCCCTTCGGCCCACAGAGTCCACACTGACCATCGATCAACCCTACACTACTTCTGTTATCCCATTTAGTTTAGCTTAGAGAGACAGCGTGGAATCAGGCCCTTCTGCCCATCGAGTCCACACTGACCATTGATCACCCAAACACTAGTTCTATGCTATCCCATATTTGCATCCGACACACGAGGGACAATTCAAAGAGGCCAATTAACTTATAAACCAGACCATCCTTGGGATGTGGGGGAAACCGGAGCACCCGGAAGAAACCCATATGATCACAGGGAGAACGTACAAACTACAGGGAGAGGGGGAGGGAGAGGGAGAGGGAGAGGGAGAGGGAGAGGGAGAGGGAGAGAGGGGGAGAGGGGGAGGGAGAGGGAGAGGGGGAGAGGGAGAGGGAGAGGGAGAGGGAGAGGGAGAGGGGGAGAGGGAGAGGGAGAGGGAGAGGGAGAGGGAGAGGGAGAGGGAGAGGGAGAGGGAGAGGGAGAGGGAGAGGGAGAGGGAGAGGGAGAGGGAGAGGGAGAGGGAGAGGGAGAGGGAGAGGGAGAGGGAGAGGGAGAGGGAGAGGGAGAGGGAGAGGGAGAGGGAGAGGGAGAGGGAGAGGGAGAGGGAGAGGGAGAGGGAGAGGGAGAGGGAGAGGGAGAGGGAGAGGGAGAGGGAGAGGGAGAGGGAGAGGGAGAGGGAGAGGGAGAGGGAGAGGGAGAGGGAGAGGGAGAGGGAGTTAGTTTAGTTTAGAGATACAGCGCGGAAACAGGGCCTTCGGCCGACCGAGTCCGCACCAACCAGCGATCCCCACACATTAACATTATCCAAGGGAAAGTTTACGTTTATACTGAGCCAATTAACCTACAACCCCATAGGTCTTTGGAGTGTGGGAGAAAATCGAAGATCTCGGAGAAAACCCACACGGTCACGGGAAGAATGTACAAACTCCGTACAGACAGCACCCCTAGTCAGAATCGAACCCGGGCCTCCGGTGCTGTAAGGCAGCAACTCTAAAGGGGTTGGACAGGCTAGATGCAGGAAGATTGTTCCCGATGTTGGGGAAGTCCAGAACAAGGGGTCACAGTTTAAGGATAAGGGGGAAGTCTTTTAGGACCGAGATGAGAACGTTTTTTTTCACACAGAGAGTGGTGAGTCTATGGAATTCTCTGCCACAGAAGGTAGTTGAGGCCAGTTCATTGGCTATATTTAAGAGGGAGTTAGATGTGGCCCTTGTGGCTAAAGGGATCAGGGGGGATGGAGAGAAGGCAGGTACGGGATACTGAGTTGGATGATCAGCCATGATCATATTGAATGGCGATGCAGGCTCGAAGGGCCGAATGGCCTACTCCTGCACCTATTTTCTATGTTTCTATGTTTCCATGTTTCTACCGCTGCATCACCTGCTAATGAAATTAAATGAGAATGAATGTTCCACAACGTGACTGCCAAAGTGAATCAACAACTTCAGCGAGAGTGGAAGTCTTATTTTCTTATTTTCCAACTTTTCTTATGATTGATTGAGTGATAGACACAACATGGCCATGAGATCACAAGATCATAAGTGATAGGAGCAGAATGAGGCCATTCCTCCCATCAAGTCTACTCAGCCGTTCAATCATGGCTGATCTATCTCTCCCTCCTAACCCCATTCTCCTGCCTTCTCCCCAACAGGCCCTTCGGCCCATCATGTCCACGCCGACCATCGATCACCCGTTGACACTAGTTCTATGTTATCCCACTTTCTCATCCACTCCCTAAACATTATAAGCAATTTATAGAGGTCAATCAATCTACAAACCCATACATCTTTGGGATGTGGGAGGAAATCGGACTGCATGGAGGAACATGCAAACTCCACACAAACAGCACCCAAGGTCAGGATGGAACCCGGGTCTTTGGTGCCATGAGGCAGCAGCTCCACCAACTCTGCCTCTGTGCCGTATTTATTTTAATAAACTTTTTATTCGAATAAAATCAAATAATCTTATCCCCCTATGATTTTAACAGGCAGTGTGGAAACAAGGTATGTCTTTGCCAGTTTAAGAGCGCTCCAAATTCCACATAATACCCTAGAATCCCACAGCACAGAAGCCCACCATGGCCCCGCCAACCATTAAGTAGATGACCTGTTGTGTTACTCCAGCACTTTGTGCCTGTCTTCACTCTACAGCTGGGCTCACTGGACCACTTCAGCGGGCAATTATGAGTTAATATCAGTGAGGCAGCTGTAACTCTAGACAAAACCACGCGAAGATGGGAGATTTTCTTCCTCCGAAGATATTTTACCACCAATCCAGAAGTTACTATTACTGATTCTACTTTTATTTAAATTAAAGACTTAAATTAATTAATTGAAATTACATTCTGCCGTCGACGTGATGGGATTTCAACTTGCGTTTCTGGACATTCCATCATCTGCCCTAGATTGCTGGACTAGGAATGAAACAATTACACTGCCATACCCCTTCATTATTGCACTTGGCATGTTGCTTAATATATGATCGTCATAAATCTGCTTGGGACGGTGAAGATAGGTTTATTGGCGCATCCTGACTTATTCCTCTCTATTGTACAGAGAGGGGCTGCTTCCTGCTCTAATCCACCTACTTCACATCTGGGGAAGAACACGGCGGGCGGCACGGTGGCGCAGCGGTGGAGTTGCTGCCTCACAGCGGGTTCGATCCTGTCTGCGGGCGCTGTCTGCACGGAGTTCGTACGTTCCCCCCCCGTGACCTGCGCGACTTTTCCCCGGGATCTTCGGTCTCCTCCCACACTCCAAAGACGTACAGGTTTGTAGGTTAATTGGCTTGGTATAAGTGTAAAAATTGTCCCCAGTGCGTGTAGGATAGTGTTAGCGCGCGGGGATCGCTGGTCGGCGCGGACTCGCTGGGCCGGAGGGCCAGTTTCCGCGCTGTGTCTCTGAACTAAACCAAACCTAAACAGTTCAGAAGCGGCTCGGCAAATATTTGGGACGAAGCGTTTTGAAATCATGTTTTCCAAAGGCCTATTTTGAGCGTCGTAAATAATTACTCTGGTAATAGCTTTGTACCACCGTGAAAATAAAGTATTCATGAAGATTGAAGAAGATGATTCGATGAACTTCAGTTTAATTGGTGGAAATTAAAATGATCCATCTTTTGTCAGTGTCCATCTAATTCCAATCATTATTACACACTAGGCAACCACTAGCCTAGTTGCAATTTCCAGCCGGCGTTAAAACCTGGTGTCAATTATTCGCCTCCATCTTCCTAAATATTTAAATGGAGTCTTAAAAATTGCAATCTGCATTATCACAACAAAACCATTATTTATTTATTATATTTTTAAATATGTATGAAAAGTTGAGACAGGGGAATTGTCCTCCCATACATCTTCATTGAAAAAATCTCAAATTAATGCCATTGCAACAAGTCCTGCAACATTCCATAATATGTATGATAATCGTAAAATGGGATTTGGTGCTTAATTGATCTCTGTGTTAAATTGTGCCATTATGCAATAGATTGGTCCACAAATACATTTTAATGACTTTATAATGGAGATTAAATTGTTATTACATAAAAGGTGCCAGTTGTAAATCTATAATACAGTTTTGGGATACAGAAGCTTTCTGTCATGTCATCAGTTGAGGCATTGAAGGCTTTGGGGGACCATAAATAACCTTAGTTTAAGGAACCATTTCTTTGCTCCATCAGCCATGAAGTCATCAGCATGTTTCCAGACCTATAAAACCTTGTGAGTGCTCTGCGGGTCTTTGCCAGTCCCTATGTCAACGTGAAGTGTTCGATGTCTCCACCAGGGGACAAGGTGGAGAGAATGACTTCCAATGGCTAATGTGTGATGGAAATCGTGAATCTGCATCCATTCAGTCAACTGGGACACCATCATTGATCGCGTAGGTAGGAACTGCAGACGCTGGTCGGCACCGAAGATAGACACACAGTGCAGGAGCAACTCAGCGGGTCAGGCAGATAGACATCTCTGGAGAGAAGGAATAGGTGAGGTTTCGGGTCGAGAGTCGGGGGGGGAAGGGAAACGAGAGATATAGACGGTAAATAGAACAAATGAATGACAGATGTGCAAAAAGCCACGATGATCAAGGAAAGATGGAGCCCACAATGGTTCAGTGTTATCTGTGGGGTAGGTGATAACGAGTTATACAGGCAGCAAAACTCAACAGGACAACAGTGAAACTAGTACGACTACTAGGGTGGGGGTGGGATGCAGAGGGAGGAGATGCAAGGGTTACTTGACATTAGAGAAATCAATGTTCATACCGCTGGGGTGTAAGCTGCCCAAGTGAAATACAAGGCACTATTCCCCCAAATTGGCATCACTCTGACAATGGAGGAGGCCCAGGACAGAAAGGTCAGTGTGGGAATGGGAAGGGGAGTTAAAGTATTAAAATGGCAATCGGGAGATCATGTAAGCCAAGGCGGACTGAACAAAGGTGTTCAACAAAACGATTGCCTAGTGTGTGCTTTGTCTCGCAGATATGTAGGAGGGCGATATACAGGTCGAGGAGACCAGGCACAGACGGGTTAAATACTTTAGTGTGTCGGGTCAGGACCCCTCATACCTAAACCAGTAGTTCCTTGTATCTATGTGTTCTCCAGAGATGCTGCCTGACCCATGGAGTTACTCCAGCACTCTGTGTCTTGTTTTGTAAAACCAACATCTGCAGTTCCTCGTTTCTACGTGTTCTCCAGTGGTACTGCCTGACACAGTGAGTTACTCCAGCACTTTTGTGTCTTGTTTTGTAAAACCAGCATCTGTAGTTCCTTGTTTCTACAAGATGTTGGTGAATGGTGCAAGAGTGGAGCTCTGCGTAAATCAGAAATTCTGTCAGCCCCACTCCAGTTCAGACAAATGATGCTTTTAGGCAGAAGTGGAGGACTTGGGATCTTTTTAGAAGTTGGAAATAACCGACAAAATATAGATTTAGCACAGCATAAAACACACATAATGGAAAAGAGAAGCAGCCTTGTTGGCTATGGCCCATTAAACTGATAGAACCATATCTTGCAGCTACTAAATAATTTGGTAAGGTATTTTTCTTTCTGTTTTCAATACTTTGTTTGACATAACATAGTATTATCTATCACAGCATCGTCTACCCACAGATGGAAAATCGAAAGGCACATTTCTATGAAGACTGCTGGTAAGTGGAATGTTGTAAGTTTGGGAGAGGGAGGATTAGGTCAATATTGGAAAAAATGGATATATCAAGCAGCAGGAAGTTCCTTTGCCCAATGTTTACACTCATAATCCTTAAGGACGGCACGGTGGCGCAGCGATAGAGTTGCTGCCTTACAGCGAATGCAGCGCCGGAGACTCAGGTTCGATCCTGACTACGGGCGCCGTCTGCACGGAGTTTGTACGTTCTCCCCGTGACCTGCGTGGGTATTCTCCGAGATCTTCGGTTTCCTCCCACACTCCAAAGACGTACAGGTATGTAGGTTAATTGGCTGGGCAAATGTAAAAATTGTCCCTAGTGGGTGTAGGATAGTGTTAGTGTGCGGGGATTTGCAAAAAAGGAACGATGATAAAGGAAACAGGCCATTGTTAGCCGTTTGTTGGGTGAAAACGAGAAGCTGGTGCGACTTGGGTGGGCGAGGCATAGACACTCTATCCCACATAGGCAACATCCTCTGCCCTTCGCTCAGCCAGCCTGAACCTACCTGATCTCCCGGTTGCTAAACACTTTAATTCTCCTTCCCGTTCCCACACTGACCTTTCTGTCCTCGGTCTCCTCCATTGTCAGAGTGAGGCTAAACGCAAATTGGAGGAACAGCATCTAATTTTTTGCTTGGGCAGCTTACAGCCCAGTGGTATGAATATTGATTTCTCTAACTTCAAGTAACCCCAGCATTCTCTCTCCCTCTCTATCCCTCCCCCACCCAATTCGCACCAGCTTCTCATTTTCATCCAACAAAAAAAGCTAACAATGGCCCGTTTCCTTTGTTATCGTCACTTTTTCGCATATCATTCATTCTTTATCTCTCTACATCATCGTCTATATCTCTCGTTTCCCTTTTCCCTGACGAGTCTGAAGAAGGGCGGCACGGTAGCGCAGCGGTAGAGTTGCTGCTTTACAGCGAATGCAGCGCTGGAGACTCAGGTTCGATCCTGACTACGGGTGCTGCACTGTAAGGAGTTTGTACGTTCTCCCCGTGACCTGCGTGGGTTTTCTCCGAGATCTTCGGTTTCCTCCCACACTCCAAAGACGTACAGGTATGTAGGTTAATTGGCTGGGTAAATGTAAAAAATTGTCCCTAGTGGGTGTAGGATAGTGTTAATGTACGGGGATCGCTGGGCAGCACGGACTTGGAGGGCCGAAAAGGCCTGTTTCCGGCTGTATATATATGATGATGATGATGAACCGAAACATCACCCATTCCGTCTCTCCAGAGATGCTGCCTGTCCCGCTGTGTTACTCCAGCTTTTTGTGTCTATCTCCGGTTTTAACCAGCATCTGCAGTTCCTTCTGACACCCCATAGCAAAAGGTGGGCGTACATCACTCTGTGTGGGAAGGAACCGCAGATGCTGGTTTACATTGAAGATGCTGGAGTAACTCCAGTAACTCTGGAGAGAAGGAATGGGGGACGTTTCGGGTCGAGACCCTTCTTCGGGCTGGAAGGTAAAGGTTAGGTGGAGGGGAAGGGGGGGGAAATAAATAAATAAATAAAATTTGAAACCTAAAAAAGAAAAAATTAAAGAATTTAAAAAGGGGGAAACTGGGGAAGGAGGGGAAATAAATAAATACACATTTTTAAAAACTAAAAATAATAAAAATAATAAATAAATAAATAAAATTAAAAAAAATAAACGAAAAAAAATAAAATAATAAATAAATAAATAAAATTTAAAAAGGGGGAAACTGGGGGCAAGAAATGACCAGAACAAAGCAGGGCTGGCACGACTGTGAAGTTTGGTTGGTAAACTTGAAAATAACTTTTTAAATGGAGGACAGAGCTGTAAATGGGAAATAGTTTGTCCACCACTGTGGGGTTCAGCAGAGTTAGTCAAACACAACACTTTATTTCAGGGATAACCCTCCGTGCTTCTCACTGGCAGCCAAAGGAATAAACCAGCATGCACCAGTGCAAGTGCCCTTGCTGAAGGATCAGAAGGAGACCCACTGGGAAGTGGAATGAGCAGGAAGGAACTGCAGGTGCTGGAGTAACTCAGCTGGAGAGAAGGAATGGGTGACGTTTCGGGTCGAGACCCTTCTTCAGTCTGAAGTCTTACTCCGGTATTTTGTGTCTATCTTTGGAAGTGGAACGAGCTGGAAAAGGGGAGTGATGAGCAGGGAAAGCATCCGGAATCAAATCCAGGAAAGACAGTCTGAAGAAAGGTCTCAACCCGAAATGTCACCCATTCCTTCTACCCAGAGAAGCTGCCTATCCTGCTGAGTTACTCCAGTATCTTGTGTCTATCTCCAGCTGAAATGTGGTGTGAGTTGACGAGAATTTCCCGTGCCCATGCGTGATGTGTGTGCGTGTGTGCGTGTGTGCGTGTGTGTGTGTGTGTGTGTGTGTGTGTGTGTTTTTTTTCTGTGTGTGTGTGTGTGTGTGTGTGAGATGTGTGTGTGTGTGTGTGTGTGTGTGTGTGTGTGGGTGCATGTGTGTGTGCGTGTGTGTGTGTGGGTGCGTGTGCGTGTGCGTGTGTGTGCATGTGCATGTATGTGTGTGTGTGTGGGTGCGTGTGCGTGTGTGTGTGCGTGTGTGTGTGTGTGATGTGTGTGTGTGTGTGTGTGCGTGTGCATTTGTGTGTGCGTGTGTGTGCGTGTGTGTGTGTGTGTGTGTGTATACAACCAGAACTTTTTTACTGAACCATGTTTACCTGTTCTGTAAGTAAGATTTTCATTGTTCTGTTGTGGGACAAATGCCACTATGTAAAATCTTGCCTCTCTTAATCTACGATATGATATGATAGAACTATATTTATCCCAGGAAGGAAATTGATCTGTCAACAGTCATAAAACACACAAACACAAAATACAAAATACATGAAACATGAAATTAAAGTGACAAGTGGGGGATGTGCAGATTGGAGAGGGTGGGGGAGGGGGGGGGGGGGGGGGTCAGTCTACCCCATGACAGAAGGGGGAGGAGTTGTACAGTTTGATAGCCACAGGGAAGAAGGATCTGATAGCCACAGGGAAGAAGGTGCTCTTCACATTGACCAGTGTGTCATGGAGGGGGTGAGCTGTAGTGTCCAGGATGCTCTGCAGTTTGAGGAGCATCGTCCCCTCCAAGACCACCCCCCATGAATCCAACTCCGCCCCCGGGACGGAGCCAGCCTTCCTGATGAGTTTGTTGATCCTGGCGTCCGCAGCCATCGCCCTGCTGCCCCGGCACACGGCAGCGAAGAAGATGGCACTGGCTACCACCGATTGGTGGAACATCTGCAGCATCCTATTGCAGACGTACCAACCCGCACATCTTTGGGGTGTGGGAGGAAACCGGAACGCCTGAAGAAAACCCACGTGGTCCCAGGGAGAATGTGCAACCACAACGCAGGCAGCACCCGTGGTCTCTGGCGCTGGGGGGCAGCAACTGTACCAGCTGTGCCACATTGCTGCCCATTGCAATTAGCACAATTAAGACAGGAAATATATAGAAGCAGAATATTATCTTCGTAGAGTAAGAGATAAATTCATAGAACACTCTCTTCTAAAAATAAAATGCATTCAGTTGAAAGATTTGCCTGAAGCTATTATTCTTTGAGGCTAGTTGACAATCGCGCTTCAGAGTTATGTTGATGACACATCTTTCTAATGTTAAAAGCATTGAAGAATATACCCTGAGAGTCCCCAGGGCTCTCGTATATCCAGTTGCAACACTCCTCCCGACATCCAGCCATTGCTAATCAAGACACACTCAAGTAACACATTAAGAAATACACCATAAAAAAATCTTGTTCTTCAGAAACCACCTGGCTTACTGGAAATGGTTGGCGAGGGGCCATAATGATTTGGTTGATTAGCATAGATGGCAATTTTGCTGGGACACTACTGGATGAAACATCTTTACCCTCTCCCCGAAAAGTGGGCTCAAAACATCCACTTTTAGCTTCAAAAAAAAGTCAGAAGCAATCACCATCGAGCTATAGGTTGACATCCACTCATGTGCTTTTCCAATTAGGCGGAATATTGTGCAGTAAATCACAGGGAGATAAAGTCCATGTCAGATCCTGTCACTAACCCGAAGATCCAGCACACTAACTCTTCCCTTCAAGTGAACTTTGAAAAGAACAAGGTTTGCCCTCCACAAGTACATTATCATTAGAGCAGACTGGAGCAGGAAAGAGTTATTATGCACAGGCTTATACCCAATAATTAATCAAGATGGATTCTTGAAACAAAAAGAGATTTTGAGAAGAATGTCAAAAGGCATGCTTTAGATTAAAATGAGAACTTAACAAGGAGATATGAGATGCAGACTTCAAGGATTCAACCTCTATTAACATCTGAGAGGCAACGTAATCATCATCAGATGTGAAATCTAAATTACTTTCAAAGATCCGACAAAGATGTAAATTAATCATCCGCACTCCACCCAAATCTTGATTTGCATTCAATATCTTTTATCCTTCCCCACTTGCCTTAAAGAACAGATGAAAGCAGATTCGTTATTTCACAAAGTCGAGCGGGGCAGAGAAGGCATTGTGCTTTCTCAATGCCGCAATGGCTCAACGATCACGAACTTCACAAGAGAAATTGATTTATTTTGTTCAGGTCTCTATTGCTTTTCTCACCTGGACAGCAGATGAGAAGATTGTAGGGGGATAAAAAGAAAGATGCATTTGCATAGCACCACAAAACACAGTAAAAAGAAAATAACTGCAGATGCTGGTACAAATCGAAGGTATTTAACTTCTTCAAATTGGACATACCTTGAGGAGAAACTTCTTCAAACTTCTTCTTCAGTCTGAAGAAGGGTCTCGACCCGAAACGTCACCCATTCCTTCTCTCCCGTGATGCTGCCTGACCTGCTGAGTTACTCCAGCATTTTGTGAATAAATACCACAAAACACAGAGCACGCTGCGATCTTTGCTGCCAATGTCAGACTGCTGAGGCTGCACTGTACACGTTGGCTTGCACCATTACGGTCTGGTTCACATGGTACAGGTCCACCATCGATTTTCCAGCACTCTTGGTAGATTATCCGTGTTGCCGGCCCAACAGAGGTCATGGACTCTGAGAAGAGACCGACGGCAGGGGAACAGTCCGCCTGAGATGCCGAGAGACTGAGATAACAAGCTTAACAAAGTCACACGCACAAAGTCGGCCTGGGAAGTCGGCTATGGGAACGGATCTGCCGGCTCCAGCCGGGCCGGAGTTCCAGAGACCCGGCCGCAGGGGGGGCAAATTCCACCGGCCGATCGACCGCCGAAGTCCCGATGAGGTCCAGGCATCACATTTTCCGGGGCACTTCCTGCAGGGATTTTAAATTGCGCTCTTTAAACTTTTGTCCGGATTAAAGGATGTTCCGGACCACCATTTGCCGGAAATTCAGTGGTGGACCCGCACAAACCAAAATTTATTACACATTTATTTGTTGTATTGTTGTGGTTAATGGGTCTGTGCAGCTGCAGCAACACGGAATATCATTGTTCCAATCGTAGAAACATAGAAACATAGAAAATAGGTGCACGGGGAGGCCATTCGGCCCTTCGAGCCAGCACCCGCCATTCATTGTGATCATGGCTGATCATCCACAGTCAGTAATCTGTGCCCAACCTCTCCCCATATCCCTTGATTCCACTAGCCCCCAGAGCTCGATCTAACTCTCTCTTAAATTCATCCAGTGATTTGGCCTCCACTGCCCTCTGTGGCAGAGAATTCCACAAATTCACAACTCTCTGGGTGGAAAAGTTCCTTCTCACCTCAGTTTTAAATGGCCTCCCCTTTATTCTAAGACTGTGGCCCCTGGTTCTGGACTCCCCCAACATTGGGAACATTTCTCCTGCATCTAGCTTGCCCAGTCCTTTTATAATTTTATATGTCTCTATAAGATTTTTTCAATCTTTCCTCATATGACAATCCCGCCATCCCAGGGATCAATCTCGTGAACCTACGCTGCACTGCCTCAATTGCAAGGATGTCCTTCCTCAAATTAGGAGACCAAAACTGGTCAATCTTGGTGCATGTGACAATCAAAGACTCTAGATTCTCTCTCGTGACTTTTTGAGACAGCAACAGCCCTGTGGGTGGCACGGTGATGCAGCGGTAGAGTTGCTGCCTTTCAGCGACATAGACCTAGACTCAATCCTGACTACAGGGGCTTTCCGTATGGAATTTGTACCTTCTCCCTGTGACTGCGTGGGCTTTCTCCGGGTGCTCCGGTTTCCTCCCACATTCCAAATACGTGCGAGTTTGTAGGTTAATTGTGATTGTCCCTCGTGTGTTGGGCAGTGCTAGTGTGCAGCTGATCGTTGGTCGGCATGGACTCAGTGGGCCGAAGGGCCTGTTTCCCCACTGGAACTCGAAACCAAACTAAACTGAACTCATTCTAACCTCATTCTGTTCTATCTTGACCAAAGTTCTTTGCAACTGAGGACAGGTTTCTTCTTTACAATTTCTTTGAACAAAGTCGTTTTCCTGTTTTCAATCGCAGGGTCGTCCTAGTTTTTAGACAGGGACTCTAATCCTTACCTCAGCAGTGGAACACTGGAAACCACCTCTTGAATGAGCATGGACTTGTTTATCTAATTGTACACTTTTGCACTTCATCTTGTTTATTTTACTGTCTTATTCTTATCTGAGTCTTGTAAAATTGATGTGGGATTTATGTCTCCATGTGTTGTGTGGGTCTGTGTGCCTGCAATGTTGCTGCAGGCAAGATTTCCATTGTACTTGTACCTCACGCTACTTATGCAAAAGGCGATAAACTCGAATTCACTTCAAGACTCTGCGCTCAAGACAGAATGTATCGGAAGGAACTGCAGATGCTGGTTTATACCGAAGACAGACACAAAATGCTAGAGTAACTCAGCAGTTCAGGCAGCATCTCAGGAGAAAAGGAATAGGTGATGTTTCAGGTCAGAGATCAGTACAGCTCAGACTCAGGTGCCTTCTTCAGATGCAAATCACTTTAGAGATACAATGCGAAAATAGGCCCTTCAGTCCATCAAGTCCGTGCTGACCAGCGATCCCCGCGCACTAACACTACCTGACGCACCTGGGACAATTTACAATTTTACCAAGTCAATCAACCTACAAACCTCTACGTCTTTGGAGTGTGAGAAGAAACAGAAGATCTCGGAGAAAACCCAAGCAGTCATGGGGAGAACGTACAAACTCTGTACAGACAACACCCGTAGTCTGGATCAAACCCGGCTCTCCAGCACTGTCAGGCAGCAACTCTACCGCTGCGCCACCGTTAATGAGTGGAAAATGCCTGAAATTAAAGGAAAATTATTTGAGGGGTGCAGTTCTGTGGTAAACGAGGTGTGCTGTCGTGGGATGGATACTGAGCACTGACCGTGTCTCAGGCAAGACTGTGAACCAAAAATGATAAACACAGGCATTAAAAGCACAA
Source organism: Rhinoraja longicauda (assembly GCF_053455715.1). Taxonomy (NCBI): domain Eukaryota; kingdom Metazoa; phylum Chordata; class Chondrichthyes; order Rajiformes; family Arhynchobatidae; genus Rhinoraja; species Rhinoraja longicauda. The sequence continues at coordinate 5,728,956 of NC_135983.1, forward strand.
AAGGCTGTTCAATAAAGATGTCGGAGAAGTCGACAAGTCTTTATCTTTTATTTTGGAATTAGAAATTACAGTTAGTTAGGAATAGGACTTGAATCTTTTTGTCATTGAACATAGATCAGCACAGCTCAGGCATGGGTCCCTTCTTCAGACTCAAGTCAGAAGTTCCGCAATTAGTGGGACACTGCTCCCATCCATCATCCTCTGCCATTCCCTCCCTCTGCTCCAGGTGGGCCAAAGGGCCTGTTTCCATGCTGTATCCCTAAACTAAACTAAACATTTGAGAATGAGAACTTGGCTTGGAACAATGTCAAGTGCAACAAGGGTCTAGGGTCAACTTTGACTCCTGTTTAGTCTAGTTTAGAGATACAGCGTGGAAACAGGCCCTCGATCCACAAACTCCGCGCCCACCAGTGATCACTCCGTACACTAGCACTATCCTACACAGCAGGGACAATTTCAGAAGCCAATTAACCTACAAACCTGCACGTCTTTGGAGTGTGGGACAAAACTGGAGGATCCAGAGAAAACCCACGCAGTCACAGAGACAAGGTACAAACTCTGTACAGACAGCACCCGGAGTCAGGATCGAACCTGTGTCTCTGGCGCTGTAAGGCAGTAGCTCTACCGCTGCACCTCCATGCCACCCCGTATGAAACAACGCAAATAAATATGTAGGTTCTATTACTTGTGATACGTGAGAAGATGTTAAACTGGAAAGCTGATTCGCAATGGTGATTAGTAAGGTTGCTCTTTCTTCATAGGTTCATGAGTACTTTGAGCAGAATTAAGGCCATTCGGCTCTTCAAGTCCACACCATTCAATCATGGCTGATCTATCTTTCCCTCTCAACCCCATTCTCCTGCCTTCTCCCCATAACCCCTGACACCCGCACTAATCAAGAATCTATCAATCTCTGCCTTAAAAATATCCATTGACGTGGCTTCCACAGCCGTCTGTGGCAATGAATCCCACGGATTCACCACCCTCTGACTAAAGAAATTCCTCCTCACCTCCTTTCTAAAGGTACGTCCTTTTATTCTGAGGCTGTGCTCACTGATCCTGGACTCTCCCTCTAGGGGCGAGTGGAATCAAGGGATATGGGGAGAAGGCAGGCACAGGTTACTGCTTGTGGACGATCAGCCATGATCACAATGAATGGCGGTGCTGGCTCGAAGGGCCAAATGGCCTCCTCCTGCACCTATTTTCTATGCCTATGTTTTCTAGTGGAAACATCCTCTCCACAACCACTCTATCCAGGCCTTTCACTATTCGGTAAGTTTCAATGAGGTTCCCCCCTCATCCTTCTAAACTCTTTGGTCTGCAGTGATTTCCTTGCATTCTCTAATCTATTCCACGGCGCTGGATAAAGTCCTTGCAAAGACTCTGAACAGGCACAGGGTTGCACGCCCCTGCATTTCACTAGCGCCGCCTTGCAGTTCGGGAAATGCCTGCAGCCTGCAGGGTTAAAGCCGGGTTTGCCGAAGCTGCAGCTCAGTTTCCTCTTGGCCCCGGCCTCGCTGCCGATTAGCATGCACCCAGCGCAGGTAAACTGCCGCATGCCCCGCGCGCTCAAAGGGTTAAGCTTTTGCATGCACCGTAATCCCTCCCAAAACAGCTCAGGGAAAAGAGAGCTCGTCGTCAGAGCAGCCAAAATAAAGCCCAGCGTACCCAGTCAATATATCAGGCAAGTACATTCCGCTGACCTGTCATAAATTCCTCCCAGCAGTACCGACCGAGGCAGCGCACACCTCCGAAGCTCTTCCCTTTGTACCTGCCTCTCCTCGGATAAGCATGTAATCATGAGCTGCCACTGGAAGGTGACCCATTAACATGATGGATTTTGTGCAAGAAACAAATGGGCTGAAGCCTGCAGAACTGTGTCCTTAATGCACCTTGGCCTTTTGTTCTGTCATATCAATATCCACACAGGGCCTCATTACAGGACGACACCACACACTGATGCTCACAAAGGGTCAGCCACATCCTCCGCTCTTTGACTGGCCCCGCTACATCTCACCCAGAGGACTCCCCGTAAGTACGCCCCCCCCTTCACCCCCACCTCCCCTCCCCACCGTTCCATCTCCCCAACGCTGGGCGCATCTGAAAACATTTTACCCTTCTCAACGCAGAATGAGTAGCAACTAAATGATCAGAGCTGAAAGGGAGAAGTCATTTTGCATGGTTTGCGGGAGACCATTAAAGACGGTGCCTGAGGGAAACCAGTTTAATGTGAAAATAATGCACTGTCCAAACGTAACACTTTTATTCCAATATTTAACAATGGACGCTTCCTTGAGTTTAATTTACCACAGACACATGCTTCACTGTTTAGTATTAGGCTGGTTGCACAGAATCATGGTATCCTTTTCTGCATCTGCAATGACTTAAAATGTTTTAATTGTCTACAATTACATTCACACACACACACACACAGATACATGTGTACACATACACTCCTCCATACATGCACGCACAAACACTCAAAACATCTGCATGCACACATATACATGCATAAACATGTATGTGCATGCATACACATACACTCCCACACATACATGCATGCATCTAGATGCACAGTGGCGGCACGGTGGCGCAGCGGTAGAGTTGCTGCCTTACAGCGAATGCAGCGCCGGAGACACGGGTTCGATCCTGACTACGGGCGCCGTCTGTACGGAGTTTGTACGTTCTCCCCGTGACCTGCGTGGGTTTTCTCCGAGATCTTCGGTTTCCTCCCACACTCCAAAGACGTGCAGGTTTGTAGGTTAATTGGCTGGGCAAATGTTTTAAAAAAATTGTCCCTAGTGGGTGTAGGATAGTGTTAGTGTGCGGGGATCGCTGGGCGGCGCGGACCCGGTGGGCCGAAGGGCCTGTTTCTGCGCTGTAAATCAAAATCTAAAATCATTAAAATCCACATACATGCATGCCCCCACATACAAACACATGCATTCCCATACATTTACAAATGTTCTACGTGTACATACACACACTGCAGAACACGTATGCGCACACACATGTACAAACAAACGTGCAACATCCACACAAACACATGCCTATCCCTCTCACACTTCGTCCGATGATGACTTCCCGTTGCAATGAAGGCTGGGGAAAGACATAGAAGCCGCAAATTAACCCTCGTCCTGGTAATTGCACGGCAGGTTCTGCTACCAAAGTCAACCTGTTCCTCCTCTCCACTCCCTAGATGTGCAGAATTACAGAATTTTGATGACATAGGAAAGGTGTGGTGGACCAGGGCCAAATGCAGGTAAATGGGGCTAGCATAGATGAGGCGTTGTGCTCAGCATGGGTGAGCTGGGCGAAGGGCCTCTTTCCGTGCTGTACGACTCAATGACTCTAAGAAGGAACAAGCTATCTGCTTCAGATGGGGCAGGTTAGTGTTGCAGACGGGACTGTTCCCCAGACATGCTCCATTGATAAGTCATGCTGTCTCTTCCTGGCCGATGTGCAGCTACACATTTCTCGCACGTTCACCTCGTCCTTAGATTTTTGCTGCAAACCTTTTTCATGAAATGCTTCTTCATGTTTACGGGTCAACGGTACTGTATTTGTCACACGTGCAACTGCACAGTGAGGTTCTTGTCATATATTTACACATGCGGGCACCGCCATGTTTTGGCGCCGTTCCCAGAGTCGGGCCGGCCGGCGAGCTTGGTCTCCCGGTGCGGCTCCTAGTCAGGGGCACAGTGCTGCCGCAGCTCACCGGAGCGCCCCTCCGGCACCTCCGTAAAAAACAGAGAGCCACAATAAACAGCAGGGGAACTTTAACCAGCGGGGAGTTTAACAGCGGTCACTCCGGCACCAGTGACAACTCCGGCACCTAAAACATTACCACTGTACCACTGCAACACTGCTCCTCATCCAGGCGAGCCACAGGCTCATTAGGTCATAAGGAATAGGAGTAGAATTAGGCCCATCAAGTCTATTCCGCCATTCAATCGTGGCTGATCTATCTTTCCCTCCTAACCCCGTTCTCCTGCCTTCTCCCCATAACCTCTGCCACCCTCACTGATCAAGAATCTATCTATCTCCGCCTTAAAAATACCCACTGACTTGGCCTCCACAGCCTCCAGTGGCAAAGAATTCCACAGCTTCACCACCTTCTGACTGAAGAAATTTCTCCTCATCTCCTTCCTAAAAGAACGTCCTTTAATTCTGAGGCTATGACCTCCAAATCTGTGGAATTCTCTGCCTCAGAAGGCAGTGGAGGCCAATTCTCTGAATGCATTCAAGAGAGAGCTAGATAGAGCTCTTAAGGATAGCGGAGTCAGGGGGTATGGGGAGAAGGCAGGAACAGGGTACTGATTGAGAATGATCAGCCATGATCACATTGAATGGCGGTGCTGGCTCGAAGGGCCGAATGGCCTCCTCCTGCACCTATTGTCTATTGTCTATTGTCTATTGTCCTAGACTCTCCCACTAGGAGGAAGGCACCTGCAGGGTCTTCCTCCATCGCCTTCGACCGGATCGGCCCGCGAACCAACATCCCTCTCCTCTCCTCGCCCGGCCATCTTCAGCCACTGGGCGGCGCCACCCGTGGCCGACCTGGAGGGCAGGGACGGCAAGACCCCGGCTCACTCTCCCACAGGCTCTCAGCAGCTCCCTCTACAGGCTACGGTCCCCCAGCCCAGCCTGGCCACACCACCCACTGGTCCTGCCAAATGGGACTACCTTGGAAGGGGCATCTCAGTCGGCATAGACGGGCTGGGCCGAATGGCCTGTTCCTGTGCTGTATGACTGTATGACTCTTAGACTGACTCTGTGGGTCCTCTGATAAAGACAGGATGAGACCTTCCTACAGGTGGAAATGGAGTGGAGGGCAGTCAGCGTGTGAGATGCTGCACTCCTTAGAGATGCAGCACGGAATCAGGTCCTTCGGCCCACTGAGTCCGTACCGACCAGCGATCACCACGTACACTGACCTACACACACTAAGGACAATTTTACAACTTACCGAAGCCAATTAACCTACAAACCTGTACGCCTTTGGAGTGTGGGAGGAAACCGGAGCACCCGGAGAAAACCCACATGGTCACGAGGAGAACGTACAAACTCTGTACAGACAGCACCCGTGGTCAAGATCGAACCCGGGTCTCTGGCACTTAATTGCCCTCTGTAAATTGCCCAGTAGTGTGTAGGAAGTGGGTGAGTCTGTGCAATAACACAGGACTACTGTGAGCCAGTACCTGATGGTCCACTCGTGGGCTTGGTGGGCCGAAGGGCCTGATCCCATACAGTTGTTTAAACTCTAAACTAAATCTAGCCCACTACAGAGAGTGGTACACTGATTAGATTTGGGGCTATCAAGGACACAGGGTTGTGGGATCAGAGTAAAATGCAGTAATAGAACACTACAGATCAATTGTTCCCACCAGATTATCATACCAGAGATGGTTGTCAAGGGTAACCTGGCGATAATTCCATGACGATCTGATGCCTGGTTGCCTAACCACTTGTTACAGTCTACACAATCATTTCCTCATTTGGTAAACCACGATCACAGCTTAATTTAGTGTTGGATTTGAGTCAATCTACTGCTTATCAAATAATGTTATATCTCATTGTAATTGAAAATGTAGAATTAACTGTCAATTAGCGGGGTGCATCACAGCATGGTTTGGGAACAGCTCCATCCAAGACCACATGAAATTGCAGAGAATTGTGGACGCAGCCCAGACCATCACACAAACCAACCTCCCTTCCGCTGACTCCATCTACACCTCACGCTGCCTCGGCAAGGCCAGCAGTACAATCAAGGTTGAGTCTCACTTCGGTCACTCCGTCTTCTCTTCTCCCCTCTCCCATCAGGCAAGAGGTACAGAAGTGTGCAAACGCACACCGACAGATTCAGGGACAGTTTCTTCCCAGCTGTTATCAGGCAACTGAACCATCCTACATAGCAACTAGAGAGCGGTCCTTAGCTACCATCTACCTCATTGGAGACCCTCGGAAATCGGTCTTTACTGGACTTTATCATGGACTAAACGTTATTCCCTTTATCATGTATCTGTACACTGTGCTTGGCTTGATTGTAATCATGTATTGTCTTTCCTCTGGCTGGGTAGCGCACAATAAAAGCTTTTCCCTCTACCTTGGTACACGTGACAATAAAGTAAACTCAGACTCAAACTCATTAGAGGCCCCTGGACTGCCTTTATTCAGACTTTACTGAACTTTCCCTTGCACTGAACATTGTTGCCTTCATCCTATATGTGTACACTGTGGATTGCCCGGTTGTAATCATGTCTTGACTTTCCGCTGACTAGTCATGACGCAACAAAAGCTTTCCACTGTACCTCGGTACACGTGACAATGAACTAAACCAATGTGTTTGGGTGCCCACATAGCAGACAATGATGGCTTTCTTTTTAACACAGTTAGGCTTTGCTACAGAGTAAAGCTGACAGACAACAGGCCGTGTTTGCTGAGCCTAACTTGACCGCCCACCGCTGAGTTCTATCCCCAGTCTTCTGGTCTGCGGCCTCGACCTCCACGGGTCTGTTTCCTTCCCAGCCACGTCACCTGCTAATGGATTGCGGCTCGTTAAGGGCCGCCGTTTACCGGAACGAGACGATGTTCGGGGTTCCACCCCGGCCATAAATCAAACCCCTCAGCCAGCCAGATGCTGGAGTGTTTCCTCTTCGCCAATCCTCGGACGGCCTGCTAGTCCAGGCATCCAACGCTCTGGCCAGCAGCCAGGCCTCCACTGCCCAGCGACCCATGTCGGCATGGTGCGAGACAAAGGCCACCAAGCAAGAGTTGATTTATGGTCTGTCAACTGGGCCAGAGTAACAGCACGGGCAGGCTCCCAACAGATGTCAAAGAGGATCAAGATTTAAGAACGGGGGTATGAATATTCAAAAGACGATGACAGAGGATTAAAATGCGGCTACTAACCATGTCACTGCAGACGCAATGCTTTGAATGTGACCAACATTTGATATCGCACAAGACGTGTCATTTACTGCTAATCCGTGCTGATTTGTTGGGGTCACTTCGCGTTGAGCAGAATTGAAAATATCCAAACTCCTTTGGTACAAGAGATTAACAGAGGGCAAGGGTCTTCACGTTATCGGCTAGGGCTCATGTCAAGGAGAGTTGTTTATGATTCCAACGCACACCCAGGAAATCCAAGGGGTCTCCATGTTTGTGATCTCCCCCCCATTGCTGCAGCCTGGACCACAGGACTCCAGGACCAAGCTAAGACTATAGTGTTGTTTTTAAATTTCAGGATGAAGGGGATAAGATGGCGCCTGAAACGTGGTGACACTTGTGCACGGACTCAGTGTGGTCTACTATCTTACACCATCCCACACATCTTAGACAGATGGCTGTGGAGGCCAAGTCAATGGATATTTGTAAGGTGGAGGTTCACCAATTCTTGATTAGTACGGGTGTCAGGGGTTATGGGGAAAGTTGCAGGAGAACGGAGTTGGGAGGAAAAGATAGATCAGCCATGATTGAATGGCGGAGTAGATCTGATGGGCCGAATGGCCTAATTCTGCTTCTATAACATTAGAACATGAACTTACACTATTGCACTTGTTATGATTGTGCCTCATGCATAATAGGATTGTCAATTGCAACAAAAAAAAGATTTCACTGTTCTTAAGTATACATGACAATAAAGTGCCATTAAACTTTATTGGGGGAGGGGTTGGGGGAGGGTAACAAACAACAGAGTGATAGTTTAGTTTAGTTTAGTTTAGTTTAGTTTAGTTTAGAGATACAGCACGCAAACAGGCCCTTCAGCCCACCGAGTCCACACCACCCAGCGATCCCCGCACATTAACACTATCCTACACACACTAGGGACAATTTACAATTATACCCAACCAATTAACCTACAAACCTGCACGTCTTTGGAGTGTGGGAGGAAACCGGAGCACCTGGAGAAAACCCACGCAGGTCACGGGGAGAACGTACAAACTCCGCACAGACTGCACCCATAGTCGGGATGGAACCCGGGTCTCTGGCGCTGCAAGCTCTGTAAGGCAGCAACTCTACCGCTGTACCACTGTGCTGACCAGAACGCTGTGAGATTATTAAATCATCTTCATTAGGGACTCCACTAGTACAGACAGGGAATAATTGATCTTCGTTGGATTAGACAAAGTTCACCTTTATCTGTGGTTTCACGAATACTTCACAACTTCCTTAGATTGGAGCAGTGTCACAGTTGGATAGGGTGAACAGTGCATTGGCTTTCAGTGCATTGGTCTTAATCAGTCTGGGTAATGAGTACAGAGGTAGACACAGAGTGCTGGAGTATCTCAGCGGGTCAGGCAGCATCTCTGGAGGAAGAGGATAGGTGACCTTTCGGGTCGAGACCCTTCTTCAAAATTGAAAGATAGAGAAGGCCAGAACAAAACAGGGCCAGGAACAGATGACCTCAGGGATGGTGGAGTCCATAATGGCCCATTGTTGGCTGGGGAAGGGGGGGAATGGGAGAGGATGAGGGATGAGAGCAGTGTCCCACTAATTGTGGAATTTCTGATTTGAATCTGAAGAAGGGACCCATGCCTGAGCTGTGCTGATCTACGTTCAATGACAAAAAGATTCAAGTCCAATTCCTGACTAACTGTAATTTCTAATTCCAAAATAAAAGATAACGACTTGTCGACTTCTCCATCATCTTTATTGGACAGCCTTTTGTGCTTTTAATGCCTGTGTTTATCATTTTTGGTTCACAGTCTTGCCTGAGACACGGTCAGTGCTCAGTTTCCATCCCACGACAGCACACCTCGTTTCCACAGAACTGCACCCCTCAAATAATTTCTCTTTAATTTCAGGCATTTTCCACTCATTAACGGTGACGCAGCGGTAGAGTTGCTGCCTGACGGCACTAGAGAGCCGGGTTTGATCCAGACTACGGGTGTTGTCTGTACAGAGTTTGTACGTTCTCCCCATGACTGCTTGGGTTTTCTCCGAGATCTTCTGTTTCTTCTCACACTCCAAAGACGTAGAGGTTTGTAGGTTGATTGACTTGGTAAAATTGTAAATTGTCCCAGGTGTGTAAGGTAGTGTTAGTGCGCGGGGATCGCTGGTCAGCACGGACTTGATGGACTGAAGGGCCTATTTTCGCATTGTATCTCTAAAGTGATTTGCATCTGAAGAAGGCACCTTAGTCTGGAGCTGTACTGATCTCTGACCTGAAACATCACCTATTCCTTTTCTCCAGAGATGCTGCCTGAACTGCTGAGTTACTCCAGCATTTTGTGTCTGTCTTTGGAATAAACCAGCATCTTCAGTTCCTTCCGATACATTCTCTCTTGAACAATAGACAATAGACAATAGACAATAGGTGCAGGAGTAGGCCATTCAGCCCTTCGAGCCAGCACCGCCATCAGTACCCCGTTCCTGCCTTCTCCCCATACCCCCTCACTCCGCTATCCTTAAGAGCTCTATCCAGCTCTCTCTTGAAAGCATCCAACGAACTGGCCTCCACTGCCTTCTGAGGCAGAGAATTCCACACCTTCACCACTCTCTGACTGAAAAAGTTCTTCCTCATCTCCGTTCTAAATGGCCTACCCCTTATTCTTAAACTGTGGCCCCTTGTTCTGGACTCCCCCAACATTGGGAACATGTTTCCTGCCTCTAATGTGTCCAATCCCCTAATTATCTTATATGTTTCAATAAGATCCCCCCTCACCCTTCTAAATTCCAGTGTATACAAGCCCAATCGCTCCAGTGTATACAAGCCCAATCGCAAGTGAAGTCGAGTTTATCGCCTTTTGCATAAGTCTTATTCCTAATGAACTGTAATTTCTAATTGCAAAATAAAAGATAAAGACTTGGCGACACCTCCATCATGTTTATTGAACAGCCTTTTGTGCTTTTAATGCCTGTGTTTATCATTTCTGGTTCACAGTCTAGCCTGAGCCACGGTTAGTGCTCAGTTTCCATCCCACGACAGCACACCTCGTTTACCACAGAACTGCACCCCTCAAATAATCTTTCTTTAATTTCAGGCATGTTCCACTCATTGACAGTGGGCAGTGGTAGAGTTGCTGCCCGACAGCACTAGAGACACGGGTTTGATCCTGCCTACGGCTGCTGTTTGTACCTTCTCAACAAGACTGGGGGTTTTCTCCGAGATCTTCGGTTTCCTCCCACACTCCAAAGACGTGCAGGTTTGTAGGTTGATTGGCTTGGTATAAATGTAAAGTATCCCCAGTGTGTGTAGGATAGTGGTAATGTATGGGGGATTGCTGGCCGGTGTGGACTCGGTGGGCCGAAGGGCCTGTTTGTGCGCTGTATCTCCAAACGTCAATTGACTTGATAAAATTGTAAATTGTCCCTAGTGTGTCAGATAGTGTTAGTGTGCGGGGATCGCTGGTCGGCACGGACTCGATGGACCGAAGGGCCTGTTTCCGTGCTGTATCTCTCAAACTTGCTCTACAAAAAAAAAATCCAAAACTTTTGAGTTACAACTCGACCCGATTGTAAATCTAATTTTTTTTTAAAAATGGCATTTGTTTTTATGTGTTTGTGAATAAAACATCAGGCATCGGCCAAAAGCTGAGGAGACGGCCCAGTGATGCTGGGCAAGTCATCCTGCCCTGAGTAACGCAATAAACCAGGGTAGCCTGACCCAAACTGAGTGCTTGATGGAGTACGCACTGTGGCGCAGGGACGCAGCAGGTAGAGCTGCTGGCTCTCAGCTCCAGCCACGCAGGTTCGATCCCCACCTCGGCTGCTGTCTGTGTGGAGTTTGCACGCTCGCCATGTGACCGCCTGTTTCCCCCCACGTCCCATAGATGCGGGGAGGTTGGAAGGTTATTGGAGACACAAGGAACTGCAGATGCTGGAATCCTGAGCAAAGCACAAAGTCCTGGAGGAACTCGGCGGGTCAGGCAGCATCTGTGGAGGGAATGGAGGTTGGCTGGTAAATTGCACGGGGGAGTGGTAAAATCAGGAGGGGATCTGATCTTACGGGAATGTCGGGATGGCTGCTTGCTGGTCCATGCGGGATGAAGAGCCCTTCTCTCTGCTGTGTCCCTCTACAAGCCCCACACAAAGGATGGGTTCTGATCGGTCTTGGATCACAGAGCCTTTCAGCGCAGGCAATGCCATTTCTAAGCGGTAGGACACGTCCACCACCGGTTTTCCGGCAACCGATGGTCCGGCACCTCCTTTAACCCAGGCAAAATCACGAGAGCGCACTTGAAATCACTCCCCCACCCCCCCTAAACCCCCCGGCTGTCCCCCCAAAAATGTGGCACCCAGGCGGCCGATCCCGACCTCATCACGACTCCCGCGGCCTGTCAGCGGGTTGAATTTGCCCCCTGCGGCCGAGGCTCTGGAACTCGGGCCTAGCCGGAGCCGGCAGATCCGTTCCCACAGCCGACCTCCCAGGCCGACTTTGCGGGCCCGTATCTCGGCCCCTCGGCGGCCTAAGCAGAACGTTCCGGTACCGCTGGACTCCCCCCGGAGGAGGCCGTGAACTCTACCGGTTGGACACGTTAGAGGCAGGAAACATGTTCCCAATGTTGGGGGAGTCCAGAACCAGGGGCCACAGTTTAAGAATAAGGGGTAGGCCATTTAGAACTGAGATGAGGAAAAACTTTTTCAGTCAGAGAGTTGTGAATCTGTGGAATTCTCTGCCTCAGAAGGCAGTGGAGGCCAATTCTCTGAATGCATTCAAGGGAGAGCTGGATAGAGCTCTTAAGGATAGTGGAGTCAGGGGGTATGGGGAGAAGGCAGGAACGGGGTACTGGTTGAGAATGATCAGCCATGATCACATTGAATGGCGGTGCTGGCTCGAAGGGCCGAATGGCCTCCTCCTGCACCTATTGTCTATTGTCTATTGTCTATTGTCTATTGTCTATTGTCTATTGTCTATTGTCTATTGTCTATTGTCTATTGTCTATTGTCTAACACGGATAATCCAGAAAGGCTCTGGAACCAAGTAGGCCGGAAAACCGGTGGTGGGCCTGTAGCGACAATTACCCATGTAAGTGACTGGGGCCACTGGGCAATACTGAGCAGAGAGTGCTGAATAATACTCCTGCTCTCTCTCTTACATTAATTCCTCAGCACATTTCCCCAACTTATCTTGGGTTCATGTGCAAACAAGCTGTGGTCCAGGATATTGGACAGAGTCATTGCTGAGGTAGTTTTACTCTGGGATGGGGCTCTTGAAGCAATTCGCTAACAGATATTCGTCTCAAATTTACATTTTGCAAAATTCCAAAAATGGGAACTTATTTGTGATTTCCATGAAAATATCGCGGGATGGAAAGCTGTCAGGCCACGCACCCAGCAGCACGGTGGCCCAGCGGGCAGAGCTGCCCAGACCCGGTCCAATCCTGACGGCGGCGGCTGTCTGTGTGGAGTTTGCACGTTCTCCCTGTGACTGCGTGGGCTTCCTCCGGCGGTTTTCTCCCACTTCCCAAAGAAGTTCAGATGTTCTCGGAGCAGAATTAGGCCATTCGGCCCATCAAGTCCACTCCGCCATTTAATCATGGCTGACCTCAGGCTTACCCTCTCAGCCACATTCTCCTGCCTTCACCCCATAACCCCGGGCCCGAGACATGCAGGTCTGTTTGTTAATCGGCCTCTGTAAGTCGCCTTGCCCCGGGTGTGGGAGCAGGGAGTGGATGAGAGAGTGGGAATGGCATGGAGTGGGTGATCGATGGTCGGCGTGGACTCCTACCTTCCATGCTGTGTCTCCAACCTAAGCTCCCGTGCCATTCTCCTTCCCTCCCTCCATCTCCTCCCTCCCCTCCCCCTCCTCCCTCGTACCTTCCTCCCCTCCCTCACGATACGATGTGATGCAATACGATGGAACTATTTATCCCAGGAGGGAAATTGATCTGCAAAACAGCCATAAAAACACAAAATACATGAAACATGAAATTAAAGTGATGAGTGGAAAGGCTTGGAGGATGTGTAAAGATTTGTGGGGGGGGGGAGAGGGGAATCAGTCTCAGTCTACCCTACGATAGAAGGGGGAGGAGTTGCACAGTTTGATAGCCACAGGGAAGAAGGATCTCCTGTGGCGTTCTGTGCTGCATCTTGGTGGGACCAGTCTGTTGCTGAAGGTGACAATAGACAGTAGGTGCAGGAGGAGGCCATTCGGCCCTTCGAGCCAGCACCGCCATTCAATGTGATCATGGCTGATCATTCTCAATCAGTACCCCGTTCCTGCCTTCTCCCCATACCCTCTGACTCCGCTATCCTTAAGAGCTCTATCTAGCTCTCTCTTGAATGCATTCAGAGAATTGGCCTCCACTGCCTTCTGAGGCAGAGAATTCCACAGATTCACAACTCTCTGAGTGAAAACATTTTTCCTCATCTCTGTTCAAAATGGCCTACCCCTTATTCTTAAACTGTGGCCCCTTGTTCTGGACTCCCCCAGGTGCTCCTCAGGTTGACCAGTGTGTCATGGAGGGGGTGAGCTGTATTGTCCAGCATGCTCTGCAGTTTGAGGAGCATCGTCCCCTCCGAGCCCACCTCCCATGAATCCAACTCTGCCCCCAGGACGGAGCCAGCCTTCCTGATGAGTTTGTTGATCCTAGCGTCCGCGGCCTCACCCATCTCTCTCTCCCTCTCCTTGCTTCCCCCTCATAGAGACCTGCTTCATGTGATCAGCTTGCCAGGCGCCGGGGCCAGAGGTGGCATTATCTGCAGCATGCACAGTCCGGGACAGTCCGGGACAGCTGGTGCAGAACGTGAGTCCTTTCAGGTGAGGCAGAGGTTCACTTGCACCTCCCCCAACCTCATCTACTGTTTCCTGCTGTGGACCGTTATATCGGCGAGACTAAGCACAGGCTGGGCGATCCCTTCGCTGAACACCTACGCTCAGACCGCCTTGGCCCACGCGATTTCCCAGTTGCCAAACATTTTAACTCCCGTTCCCATTCCCACACTGACCTGTCTGACCTGGACCTCCTCCATTGTCAGAGTGAGTCCACACGTAAATTGGAGGAACAGCACCTTATATATCACTTGGGCAGCTTACAGCCCAGCAGTATGAATGATGATTTCTCTACTCAAGTAACCCTTGCATTCCCTCTCTCTTGCCCCCCCCCCCCCCCCCCCCCCACCCCATCCCACCCTAGTCGTCTTGCTAGTTTCACTATTTGTATCTCTCATTATCACCACTTCCACAGCCAACAATGGACCATTGTGGGCTCCACCCTCCTTGAGTCATCGGTGCCGGCTCTGATTTGATCTGAACCTGTTCATACCTCTCGTCTCCCTCTCCCCTGACTCTCCGTCTGAAGAGGGAGGCTCGGCCCGAAACGTCACCTGTTCCTTTTCTCCACAGATGCTGCCTGGCCCGCCGAGTTACTCCAGCACTCTGTGTCTGTGTTTGGCAGAAGGTTTATGGAGGAGCGTAAGAATCAGGCACTGATGCTGCCTGCCACGTCTCAAGGCTGCTCCAGAGAAGCTGACTGGAATATGAATCCTGCTGTATTTGTTGCTCAAGCAGATCTGGCTCACTTGCATTTAGAGAAAAACAGGAAAGGCATGAAGAGGTCAACAGCTTCGGAAACACTGCCATCAATTATTTGGCAAAATATTTATCAGCGCGCTAAGTTACTGCTCCCCATCAGCACTGAATATTCCAGACAGGTTACAAATGTTATCCAATCACTCCCTGCGTTGCCATCAATTTACCAATGGTTTATAAACCGTTAACATTCGTTAAGTAAAACTGTCGCCGTTGGTGGGATTGAAATAATTTGAAAAGGGGGACACCTTCGAGCTTTGAAGTAAAGTGCTTTCAAATCAATGAGGAATATCCAACTGCAGAATCACCCAGAGATTAATGGTATCCTAACTTGTGTTTGTTTAATACTCTCTCGCCCTCTCATCCATTTCTTGCATTGATTATCTCAAGGTGAGCTTGCCCCTTCAGTCGGACGCACCGTCCCATCATCTAAACCAACTGGTTGACCCTCCAAGGACCGGGCGTGGTTATTCGGTGGTTTGACGCCCATTGGTGTTTTGCCATGTTTCAATTAAAATCTTTATGAGGGACGCATGCACTCAAAGAGGAGAGAGGTTTGTAGATGGCTCGTCTTGAAGTGGGTTGAGCAGGTTGGGACTCGATTCGTTGGGGAGCAGGAAGATGAGGTGGTGATCTTATCGGGTGTGTAAAATCATGAGAGGAATAGATCGGGTAGATGCACAGAGCCCAGATACTCGTGCCCAGAGTAGGGGAATCGAGAAGCAGAGGACATTGGTTTAAGGCGAGGGGAAAAAGATTTAATAGGAATCTGAGGAGTAACTTTTTCAAACAAAGGGTGGTGGGTGTATGGAACGAGCTGCTGGAGGAGATCGTTGAGGCAGGGACTATCCCAACTTTTAAGAAACAGCTGGACAGGTATATGGATAGGACAGGTTTCGAGGGATATGGACCAAATGCGGGCAGGTGGGACTAGTATAGCTGGGACACGTTGGCTGGTGTGGGCAAGTTGGGCCGGAGGGCCTGTTTCCACGCTGTATCACTCTTTGGCTCTCTTACACAATGTCCCCATGCATGTTAGGGATGTTTCTACTGATTATCTGCAGACAAAATCTATTTCCAATTTAATATTTGATAGAGAGGCAACAAAGCTCAATAAGACAAGGTGCCAGCAAATCTCCTGGACTTATTCTGGGTGCATGTGTATAACCTATTGACCCAGGATAATGCACACGGCAATCGCTGAGATAGCTTTGCACCGCGAGACGGGCACTCGAATCCGTAGGCGCTCGGTGTTAAGAGAACCTTTCTTCCTCTAAAGATCATGGTTTCAGCTCTGCCTCGAAAAGCCCAATAATTGTCATCTCCCACTCCCAAGGGGCAACCAGACAGAATAGGGAAGGATAATTAGATTGGTGCAAATTTCAGACACTCCATTACAGTATGTGATCGTTCTGTGCTTAATGCTTGACGTCAAGGTATATTTTTCAAAGGTAGACAATTAAGAGGGAGTTTAGTTTAATTTAGAGATAAAGTGCAGAAACAGGTCCTTCGGCCCATCGAGACCTCATCGACCAACGATCCCCGCACACTAACACTATCCCACACTAGGGACTATGTTTACACTTACATCAAGCCAGTTGGCCTACAAACCTGTATGTCTTTGGAGCGTGGGAGGAAATCGAAGAACTCGGAGAAAACCCACGCAGGGTCACGAGGATAACGTACAAACTCCGTACAGACAGCACCCGTGGTCGGGATCGAACCCAGGTCTCTGGCGCTGCAAGGCAGCAACTCTACCGCTGTGCCACTGTGCCACCCGTGATGTTTAACTGCTATCTACTATGAGTAAAAGAAAGGGGAGGGGTTGTACAGTTTGATAGCCACAGGATCTCCTGGTGAGTAAGAGAGCGAGTGAAAAATTCATCATGGAAACAGGCCTTTTGGCCCACTGAGTCCTCGCTGACCATCGATCACCCATCCACACTAGTTCTATGTTGTCCCACTTTCTCATCCACTCCCTGCACACTGGGGGCAATTTGCAGAGGCCAGTCTGTGGGATGCGGGTGGAAGCCAGAGCCCCCAGATACAGACAGCACCCGTGGTCAGGATCGAACCCGGGTCTCTGGCGCCGAGAGGCAGCAACTCTACCGCTGCGCCACCGTGATGTCTAGCTGGGATCTGCTGAGAGTAAAAGGCTGTGGCAGGGAGGAGTTAATCAGGAGCTGGGGAAGCTGGAGCAACCTCTGTCAGCAATCACCAGCACGTTTTTGACCGGTGGTTGACGTGAAGTCCCTGGGCACGTCAAGGGAAGTGACAGCTCAGGGCACGGTGTACACACAGTCAGCTCTTGTTTCTGGCAGCTCGCTCAGCTCACTGCCTCCAACCTTCGCTAGCAGTGTTACCTCCCAATGGTTTGACATCACCACCAGCAAAAACAAACCAGCCTTGGGCCTCACGGTGGCGCAGCGGTAGAACCGCTGCCGCATGGAGCCAGAGACCAGAGTTCAGCCCTGGCTACGGGCGCTGTCTGTACGGAGTTTGCATGTTCTCCCCGTGAGTTGCGTGGGTTTTCTCCGGGTGCTCCGGTTTCCTCCCACTGTCTCGGTGTACTACTGCTGCACACTTGCTCTGTATCTGAGATGCTTGTCTAAGATGCATGCAAGTGCTTATGTATAGTGAAACGTGAACTGAACTGTATACAAAAATGGATTTCACTGTGCCTCAGTACATGTGACAATAATGTACCCTTCAGCCATCGAGGTTGCATGCCACTCTGACACCACCTTGCTTGTGGTTGGGTCCACATCCTGAATCTCCCAGTCAATACCTCTGCAGGACTACATTCATCACAAGTGACGAGTCCAGTCGAGTTTGTAGATACAGCACTGAAACAGGCCCTTTGGCCCACAGAGTCCACACCGACCAGCGATCCCCGCACACTAACACTATCCTACACACACTAGGGGCAATTTACAATTATGCCAAGCCAATTAACCTACAAACCTGTGCGTCTTTGGAGTGTGGGAGGAAACTGGGAATACCGGAGGAAACCCACGCAGGTCACGGGGAGAACGCTGAGTTACTCCAGCACTTTGTCTCTATCTTTGGTATAAACCAGCATCTGCAGTTTCTCGTTTGACGCGTGTTTGATTTATGTATTTTTGTAATTATGTTCTTGCTTAATTAATACCAAAGCCTAATTTACCCGCTCATATTTTAAAAATAAAGCTCTCAAATATATGCCAGGCAGCGTAGTCACATATATGTCTAACTTGCACATTTTTAATATATGCGCTGCTTTTCAAGAACATAAACCACATGTAAAAAACGTGGTGCATCTGACAGGGTGGTGCAGCGGTAGAGTTGCTGCCTTGCAGTGTTTGCAGCGCCAGAGACCCGGGTTCGATCCCGACTACAGGCGCTGTCTGTGCGGAGTTTGTACGTTCTCCCCGTGACTTGAGCGGGTTTTCTCCGAGATCTTTGGTGTCCTCCCACATGTCACAGGTGTGTAGGTTAATTGGCTTGGTGTAAGTGTAAATCGCTCCTCGTCTTCTTCTTGTGTTTGAGGCAACAGAAGTTATGTAACGCCCTCCAGGCGCTGTAGACAGTAGTGGCGATCCCGTGGGCGTCGTTCTCGGTGCAGGCGGCCAGGGCAGGGCCGTCTTTACAGCATTATGGGCCCCGGGCAAAGCAGTGTACTGGGGCCTCTACGACAACTACTCACACCCCCCTTTCCCCAGCACCCCCATTTCCCCCACTCTCTCTTCCCCCCCACCACCAACCCCCACCCTTGCTGTCCCCCTCCCCAGTCCCACTCTGCCTCCTCCCACCCCCACTCTCTCCTCCTCCCACCCTCCCCGTCGCCCCCACCGTTACTCTCCCCCACCCCCCTTTCCCTACCAGCCCCCCCCCCCCCCCCCCCCGTCGTGCCGGCGAAAAGCACTTACCGAAAAGCACTTAGCGATGGACTTAGGGTGCTACATTGTTGCGAGAAGCACTTACAGAATGCTGTGAGAAGCACTTAGGGATGGAAAAGCAAAGCACTTAGGGAGCTAATTGTTGCGAAACAGATCGCTGTGAGAAGCACTTAGGGATGGAAAATGTTGCGAAAAAAACATTTAGGAACCGAAAATGTTGCGAAAAAAGCACTTATTGAACCTACATTTTTAAAGTAGTATTTATTTATTGCAAGTCACTTTACATACACAGATCAGCATGGGGTCCCTATGCTCGTGGGGCCCCAGGCAAGTGCCCATCAGGCCCATGCGTTAAGACGGCCCTGGGCCAGGGTATAACCAGGGTGTAATCAGATGGGAGCTGTCACTTTAGTGAGTCTCTTGGAGCAGGATTACAGTGACTTTTAGGGTCTGTAGCAGATGTTGAATGATGGTGGTCTTCTCCTCGGTGGGGCCTTCTGCGATCAGCTGCAGCAGGGTGATGCCATCCGGTTCCACATCCGTAGGTGCCCGCCCTAAGAAGGGCGCATGCTCCGGCTTGGCGCCAAGCTGCAGCGACTGATTGCATTTGGGCTGCAGGCTGTTTTTGTTTGTTCATTGTTGTTTCTGCTTCAGCTTCTGCTTCTGCTGCCTCTGTTTGTTGTCGTTCGCCTGACTGAGGTCAGTTGACAGGGCTCACCACGAAGAGGTCGACAACGCGAGCCCCATTGTCCCTAGTGTGTGTGTAGGATAGTGCTCGTGTGCGGGGACCGCTGATTGGTGTGGACTCGGTGGCCCGGGCGGCCTGTTTCCGCACTGTATCTCTAAAGTTTAAGTTTATCGGCCAAGTATGTGCACATACAAGGAATGTGCCTTGGTGCTCCGCTCACAAATGACAACACAAACATTCAGTTAACAATTAAGAATAAAGCATAACCACATCAAAACAATAAGGGTACAACGTTACGGTCTAAACATGTGGGTGAAAATAAACCAGAGCAAAAAAGAAACTCCATACTTTGGTTATTGAGTAGAACTGTCACTCGTGGGAAAAAGCTGTTTTTATGTCTGGCTGTGGCTGCTTTGACAGTCCGGAGTCGCCTTCCAGAGGGAAGTGCTTCGAAGAGTTTGTGGCCAGGGTGAGAGGGGTCAGAGATGATCTTGCCCACTCGCTTCCTGGCCCTTGCGGTGTACAGTTCGTCAATGGGGGGAAGGTTGCAGCCAACAACCTTCTCAGCTGTGCGAACGATCCGTTGCAGCCTCCGGATGTCGTGCTTGGTGGTTGAGCCAAACCAGACCACGATGGAGAAGGTGAGGACGGACTCAATGATAGCAGTATAGAATTGGACCATCATTGCCTGTGGCAGATTGTGTTTCTTCAGTTGCCGCAGGAAGTACATCCTCTGTTGGGCCTTTTTGACTGTGGAGTCGATGGTGGCCCCCCATTTAAGGTCCCTGGAGATGATGGTTCCAAGGAACTTCAATGACTCCACAGATGTGACCATGGTGTTGTTGATGGTGAGTGGGGGGAGGGGAGGGGGATCTCTTCGAAAGTCTACAATCAGTTCCACTGTCTTAAGAGCATTGAGCTCCAGGTTGTTGCGATGGCACCAGGATGCCAGCTGTGTCATTGCTCCCTGACCCGCTGAGTTACTCCAGCACTCTGTGTCTTTTTTTCGTAAACCAGCATCTGCAATTTCTTGCGTCTCTGTTTCAATGTGTTGTCCTAAGCAAGGGACTCCTGCATTTATCAGTTGCATGCAGTGTTTTACTTAAAGTTAACTTAAACTTAAACTTAAACTTAAACTTAAACTTAAACTTAAACTTAAACTTAAACTTAAACTTAAACTTAAACTTAAACTTAAACTTAAATTTAAACCTAAACTTAAACTTAAACTTAAACTTAAACTTAAACTTAAGCTTAAACTTAAACTTAAACTTAAACTTAAACTTAAACTTAAACTTAAACTTAAACTTAAACTTAAACTGAAACTTAAACAAACTTAAACTTAAACTTAAACTTAAACTTAAACAAACTTAAACTTAAACTTAAACTTAAACTTAAACTTAGGAAAAGGCCAGAACAAATCAGGGCTGGCAACAGATGACCAAGGAAGTTCCTAGGTTATAGGAGCAGAGTGAGGCCATTCAGTTAGTCTCTGATTTCGTGAAGGCAGGTAATCTGGGGCCAAAATCACCATCAGTGGGCCGCACGGTGGCGCAGTGGTAGAGTTGCTGCCTTTACAGTGGGTTTTCTCTGAGATCTTCGGTTTCCTCCCACACTCCAAAGACGTGCAGGTTTGAAGGCTAATTGGCTTGGTACAAATGTAAATTGTCCCTCGTGAGTGCAGGATGGTGTTAGCGTGCGGGGATCGCTGGTCGGCGTGGACTTGGTGCGCCGAGGGGTTTGTTTCCGCGCTGTAACTCTAAACTAAACCAAAAAGTAAAATCAATCTGCCTACAGCGCGCAGATAACAGATTAGAGAAGATTTGGCAGATTTTTCATGGGCGCAACCCACATACTCAGCTCTGCTGCTCATCCCACAAATGCATGTTCCTTACAAATGTGGCACCATTTAAAAGGGAAATAAACAGGCTTTCCAACGGTATAAGATTTATTGCCAAGAAGCATTGTTACAACAAAGAAATAATCTGCCAAACACAAATTTCCTTACTTTTTGTGCTATGTTTATTTGTTTTGTCTAGGGTGGCGTCGTTGTTTGTGTCAATGATGGGGAGCCATCAACACCTAACCTTCCCGGGTGCTCCACCTTATTGCCTGCATCTCTGAACCCTTTAAAAACCTGCAGAAGCTCAAATGAGCCGAAGTAATGGCCTGGAAATATTCCTGTGAGCTGGTTGCAGTAATGATGTGCCTGGGTGTATTTTTTTTAATACAGTGGAGAGATTAACAGACACAACAGGCTGGGCCACTTGCTCATTATTGTCGAGGTGAAGTGACCATTAAAGGGCTGGGGACAGTGTCTGGGCTGACATGAAGCCCGTGTACAATGTTGGTGCCGCTGTGATTTACTGGCCAGGGGAGTGCATGACACCTGCTCCTGGCTATCAGTTTTTAGCTCGGAAGGAAAAGAACCTGGAGTACTGTGTGCAGTTTTGGTCTCCAAATTTGAGGAAGGATATTCTTGCTATTGACTAGGTTCACTAGGTTGATTCCCGGAATGGCGGGACTGTCGTATGTTGAAAGACTGGAGTGACTAGGCTTGTTAACACTGGAATTTAGAAGGATGAGAGGGGATCTTATCGAAACGTATAAGATTATTAGGGGGTTGGACACGATAGAGGCAGGAAACATGTTCCCAATGTTGGGGGAGTCCAGAACCAGGGGCCACAGTTTAAGAATAAGGGGTAGGCCATTTAGAACGGAGATGAGGAAAAACTTTTTCACTCAGAGAGTTGTAAATTTGTGGAATTCAATGCCTCAGAAGGCAGTGGAGGCCAATTCTCTGAATGCATTCAAGAGAGAGCTAGATAGAGCTCTTAAGGATAGCGGAGTCAGGGGGTATGGGGAGAAGGCAGGAACGGGGTACTGATTAAGAATAATCAGCCATGATCACATTGAATGGTGGTGCTGGCTCGAAGGGCCGAATGGCCTACTCGTGCACCTATTGTCTATTGTCTATTGGCTAATGCAGTGGGCTGATAAATTCCACCATCACATATCCTGCAGCTGTTCTTATAAAGCAAAAGGGCGGTACGGTGGCGCAGCGGTAGAGTTGCTGCCTTAAAGCGCTTGTGACCCGGGTTCAATCCTGACTATGGGTGCTGTCTGTACGGAGTTTGCACGTTCTCCCCGTGACCTGCGTGGGTTTTCTCCGGGTGCTCCGGTTTCCTCCCACATCCCAAAGACATACAGGTTTGTTGGTTAATTGGCTTCGGTCCGAATTATAAATGGTCCCTAGTGTGTAGGATAGTGCTAGTATACGGGGTGATCGCTGGTCGGCGCGGACTCAGTGGGCTGAAGGGCCTGTTTCCGCGATGTATCTCTAAACTAAACCAAACTAAACTAAAAAACAGCAAAACTCCGT
Source organism: Rhinoraja longicauda (assembly GCF_053455715.1). Classification (NCBI taxonomy): domain Eukaryota; kingdom Metazoa; phylum Chordata; class Chondrichthyes; order Rajiformes; family Arhynchobatidae; genus Rhinoraja; species Rhinoraja longicauda. The sequence continues at coordinate 5,751,377 of NC_135983.1, forward strand.
CAGCTTACCCTGCACGGTGACTGAGAGGGACTGAGATAAACTTTAGGTTCACAATTCGGTTTAGTTTAGGTTTTATTATTGTCACTTGTACCAAAGGACGGTAAAAACATTGGTTTGCGTGCTGTATGAACAGACCAGATACACCATATGCGAATACAATCAAGAATAAAAGAATGTGTCTTTAGAAAAGTGATGGGGAGGAATTTCTATAGCCAGAGGGAGGTGAATCTGTGGAATTCATTGCCACAGTCGGCTGTGGAGGCCAAGTCATCGGGTATGTTTAGCATAGAAACATAGAAAATAGGTGCAGGAGTAGGCCATTCGGCCCTTCGAGCCTGCACCGCCATTCAATATGATCATGGCTGATCATCCAACTCAGTAACCCGTACCTGCCTTCTCTCCATACCCCCTGATCCCTTTAGCCACAAGGGCCACATCTAACTCCCTCTTAAATATAGCCAATGAACTGGCCTCAACTACCTTCTGTGGCAGAGAATTCCACAGATTCACCACTCTCTGTGTGAAAAAAAACTTCTCATCTTGGTCCTAAAAGACTTCCCCCTTATCCTTAAACTGTGACCCCTTGTTCTGGACTTCCCCAACATCGGGAACAATCTTCCTGCATCTAGCCTGTCCAACCCCTTAAGAATTTTCTATAAGATCCCCCATCAATCTTCTAAATTCCAGCGAGTACAAGCCGAGTCTATCCAGTCTTTCTTCATATGAAAGTCCTGCCATCCCAGGAATCAATCTGGTGAACCTTCTCTGTACTCCCTCTATGGCAAGAATGTCTTTCAAGCGGAGATTGACAGGTTCCAGATTAGTACGGGTGTCAGAGGTTACAGGGAGAAGGCAGAAGAATGGGGTCAAGAGGGAAAGATCAATCAGCCATGATTGAGTGGGGAGTAGACTCGACGGGCCAAATGGCCTAATTCTGCTCCTCTGACTTTCAAATTAATGAAGTCAAACTCAAATACAATAGCTAGGGCAAAGGGGTCTACAGGGAGTCCGGATCGGTGCAGGAAGTGGACAGTTCTTGGAAGGTAGCAGTTCCTGAACCTGATGGTATGGGACTTTAGGCTTCTGTATCTCTGTGCAGGGCCCAAGGTCAGGATTGAACCCGGGTCTCTGGTGACGTAAGGCAGCGGCTGTTCTAGCTGCGCCACCTTCTTCAAAAGACATCGGCACAAGGAACTGCAGGTGCTGCTTTTCAAAAGAAGACACAAAGTGCTGGAGTATCTCAGCGGGTCAGGCAGCATCTCAGGAGTACATGGATAGGTGACGTTTTTAGTACCGAGGGAGTGTTAGACTGTAGAACGGCTTCCTTTGGTACAGTGCTGACCTGATCTGAAACATCAGCGCTCCATGTTCTCCAGAGATGCTGCCTGACTCTCGGTCTTTCTCGGTCACGGTGGCTGAGCCTCTGTCAGTGGCAATCCCACGCCGTGGTGGAACCACCCAATGGGACTTTGATTTTCTCAAGCTGCAACTCAAAAGAGAGTTAGATAGATCTCTGGAGCTCTAGGGGCTAGTGGAATCAAGGGATATGGGGAGAAGGCAGGCGCGGGTTACTGATTGTGGATGATCGGCCATGATCACAATGAATGGCGGTGCTGGCTCGAAGGGCCAAATGGCGTCCTCCTGCACCTATTGTCCAAATCTAAAACACAGAGGCGACCTCAGTAAGCTCACTCCCTCCCTTGCATCCCGAAACGTCGGCAAATCCCACCGTCAGACCAGGCATACGGGCGGGATATTTTGGACCCGTGGTTAGGGTGAGGGGAGGACAGTGCCACAGGTGAGAAGGGACCATCCCAACTCCAATGTCCTACTCCTTTGTGAACATGGGGCAGCAGTAGGGTGGCTGCCTTACAGCGACAGAGACCCGGGTTCGATCCTGACTACGGGCGCTGTCTGTATGGAGTTTGCACGCTCTCCCTGTGACCGCGTGGGTTTTCCCCAGGTGCGTTGGTTTCCCGCCACACTCCAAAGACGCACAGCTTTGTAGGTTAATTGGCTTGGTATAATTGTAAATTGTCCCTCGAGCGTGTGGGATAGTGTTAGTGTGCGGGTGATCGCTGGTCGAAACGTACTCGGTGGGCCGAAGGGCCTGTGTCCACGCTCTATCTCCAAACTAAACTAAACTGAACTGTAGATAGTCTGCGAAATGCTGGAGTTGCGACCCGAAACGTCACCCATTCCTTCTACCCAGAGATGCTGCCTGTCCCGCTGAGTTACTCCAGCACTTTGTATCTATCTTCAGTGTAGACCAGCATCTGCGGTTCCTTCCTAAACAGGTAAACAGTACTGTTGCGACCTTGGCAATAACAGTCATTGTTCAACCTCACCCTCAATCTTCACCCTGATTTCAGCTTGTAACGCAAATATCACTGAATCTGCAAAGCAAGATTAGTGAGAGAAATAGATTGTTAGTGGCGATAAATGCAGACCCCCAACATCACACAGTGTGTACCTGCGTATGTAAGTTATGCGTTTGAATCCTCCACTGACAGGGGGAAGCCACAGGACAATTGGAGGAACAGCACCTCATATTTCACCTGGCCAGCGGTATGAATGTTGATTTCTTTCATTTCAAGTAACCCCTGCACTCCCTCTTTCTCTCTCCGCCCCTCCCCCACCCTAGACGTCCTGCCAGTTCCACTGCTCCCATCCTTACATCCCTTCATTCTCACCTCTCCCACAGCCAACAATGGATCATTGTGGGCTCCACCTTTCCCTGGTCATCGGTGTTGGCTCTGAATTGTTCTGACCCTTTTCACACCTCTAGTTTCCCTTTCCCCTGACTCTCAGCCTGAAGAAGGGTCTCGACCCGAAACGTCACCTATTCCTTTCCTCCAGAGATGCTGCCTGACCCGCTGAGTTACTCCAGCACTCTGTGCCTTTCTTCTGACAAGAGTGATCTTGTGCCTGTATGAGGCATCACCTCTGGGTGACGTATAAAACGCATCTGAATAACGCAGTCTATAAAACTCTATGAGGTTCATTGGTTTGGTACAAATGTAAATTGTCCCTCGTGTGTGTAGGATAGTGTTCGTGTGCGGGGATCGCTGGTCGGTGCGGACTCGGTGGGCCGAGGGGGCCTGTTTCCGCACTGTGTCTCTAAACTAAACTAAACTCAGCTGAAACTCGAAAGTACTCTCGGTCTCAAAATGCACACACTATTTCAATGAACCGCAAATGTTCCCAGAGAGCGGATTCCCTCCTTCCTCTCCCCACACCCTCCTGCGTAGCAGAAACTCCGGGTCCAATCGCCCTGATTAAGAGGTGTACACGTGCTCAGCGGAAAGCCCGTCTCAGGGATAGAGTGGCGGAGAGAACTTGACAGCACCGAGACAGGGGGAATTAAAAGCTCAAAACTTCATAATCGCACACCAATGAATGAAGAGTTATGGTCTACGCGCTGGAAATTGACAAAGTTCAAGTGAGACATAGGGAGATGATAAATGATGCAGTGCCGCAGAATATACTAATGTCGGAGTAGGTGTTAACACAGTGGAAAGTGTTTCTGAATCAGTGCCCATTCTCCGCGCAGTGTTGCCCTGCGGCACAGACTGGTGGACGTGCGTTCCAGGCTGCCCCCTCCGTGAATTGTGTTGACACTTGGTCAAGGATGCAAAGCCGGTGCCATGCTTCAGCACACCAGCATCTGGAGCTATTTTGCTGCTAGCTACGAGTGCGCGTAAAGGCAGATTGTGCACCGAATGTCAACGTTTTAAAAATAACTCTGCTTTTCATTTTCCCTCGTGCTGCGTGCCGTGTCCGCTCAATGACTGCCCCGTCTCAGGGGAGGGCGAACCAAGGCAGTGTGAGCTTTACGCACAGCGGCAAGACGCAAGCACGGTGGGATAGGACCAGGCCGCTCAGCCCATTGAGACTATTTTGCCATTCACTGAAGGATTGAAGAGTCATTGAGTCTGTCATGCAGCACGGAAACAGGCCCTTCGGCCCAACTCATCTATGATGCCCCAACTTGGCGAGTCCCGTTTGCCCACATTTGGCCCACACTATCACAACGTTTAATAAACAGTTAGACAGGTACATGGATAGTACAGGCTTTTTGAAGGGTATGGGGCAAAATGCAGGCAGGTGGGACTAGTGTAGATGGGGCATGTTGGTTGGTGTGGGAAAGTCGGGCCGAAGGGCCCATTTCTATGCTGTATGCCTCTATGACTCTCTGATCCGTCCAAACCTTTCCTATCCATGTACCTGTCCAAGTGTCTTTTAAAATGCTGGCATTGCACCTGCCTCAACCTCAGTGAAATAACTGCCCTTCAGATTCCTTGTAGATCTTGCCCATTGCCCATTTCCTCCCATATTCCAAAGATGTGCAGGTTTTAGGTTCATTGGCTTCTGTAAAATTGTAAATTTGTCTCTAGTGTGCAGGATAGTGTTAGTGTGCGGGGATCGCTGGTCGGCGCGGGCTCGGTGGGCCGAAGGTCCTGTCTCCGGGCTCTATCTCTAAACTAAACTTAATTAAACCAAACTAAACATATGATGAGTGTTTAACAGCTCTGGGCGTGCACTTGCTGTAGTTTAGAGGGAGGAGGGGGATCTCAATGAAACTTACCGAATAATGAAATGCCTGGGTAGAATGAATGTGGCGTGGATGTTTCCACTAGTGGGAGAGTCCAGAACCAGAGGGCGCAGCCTCAGAATTAAAGGATGAACCTTTACAAAGGAATTTCTTTAGTCAGAGCATGGTGAATCCATATTTAAAGCAAAGATTGATAGGTCCTTGATTAGTAAGAGTATCAAAGGTTACAGGGAGAAGGCAGGAGAATGGAGTTGAGTTAGAAAGATAGATCAGCCCTGATTGAGTGGGGGAGTAGGCTTGATGGGCCAAATGGCCCAGTTCTGCTCCTATGACTTATGAACATGAACTTATGAGTCCACACCAACTATCGATCACCTGCTCACACAAGTTCTATGTTATCCCAGTAGGGGCAATTTACCGAGGCCACTTCATCTACAAACCTACACATCTTTGGGATGTGGGAGGACACGATCACAGGGAGAGTGTATGAACTGCGCACAAACAGCACCCAAGGTCAGGATTGACCCTGGGTCTCTGACGTGGTGAGGCAGCAGCTCTACCAGCTGTGCCACTGTGTGCCAGGCACGATGGTACAAACAGCAGCATGTTGCACGGTTCCCTTCCCAGAAACCCATCAGAAACCCATCGGTATTGTAAGTCGAAGTGCATTGAATACGCGCGATCGCGTGGCCGGACGCGAGCGGCGGCTCGCTATGGGTGGCTGCCGTTTGCACCATCACACGGTCGAACTATCGCAAGTCGAAGCATCGTAAGCCGGGGAGCACTTGTATTGAGAAGAGGGCGTAAGAGAGAGGAGACCATCGTCCAGAGGAGAATGCATCATTAAAGCAGCTGTGATACAGCACGGAGCTCGTTACGGAGATGACAGAGTCGTGGAGCAGAGCAGGGAAGAGTGGGGTCATACAGGGAGGAGTACGTTTGGAGAGGACCTCATTATAGGGAGGTGTACCGACTTTTACAAAGATAATCAAGAGGGCGATGTTATGGAGTTGAATGTGTTATGTTAATATGTCGACAGCTTATTACTGAATACAGTATTTAGTTTTAGTTCAGCTTAGTATGGAGATGTAGCACAGATAGATGCCCCTCAGCCCTCCAAGTCCGTGCCGACAAGCAAACACCGCACGCTAACACTATCCTACACACGAGGGACAATTTACCACTTTATCACTTATGCTATAGGATGATAACTAAATAACGATAACTAACTAACTAACTTGGATAACTCGGATCAGGTTGGAAGTAACCAATCTGAGATTGGGAACGTGCCCTGTGAATAATAACCATGTAATATAATTGTGCGGCCCGGTGGCGCAGTGGTAGAGTTCCTGCCTCACAGCGCCAGAGAGCCGGGTTCAATCCTGACCACGGGTGCTGTCTGTGTGGGTTTTCTCCGGGATCTCCGGTTTCCTTCCACACCCTAAGGACGTACAGGCTTGTAGGCTAATTGGCTTCGGTAAAATTGTAAATCGTTCCTCGTGTGTGTTGGGTAGCGTACGTACGTGTGCGGGGATTGCTGGTCTGCACGGACTCACTTTCTGGTGCGTTTGTACGTTAATTGTGCAGGTTTGTACGTTAATTGGCTTTGGTAAAGACTGTGAATTATCCCTCGTGTGTGGATTGCTGGTGTACGGGGTGATTGCTAGTCGGCACGGACTCGGTGGGCCGAAGGGCCTGCTTCCGCATTGTATCTCTAAACTAAAACATGGCTAAAAATATTCACGTTGGATTTTACTGCTGTCCAAGCGGAAGAAGAGTTAAGTGTGGAGAGAGCTCTTTCATATCCCTTAACCGTCAGAGATCCATACGTATATCCCCCTCCAGCTGCAGAGAAGGTGAAGGTTTCTCTGTGCAGAAACATTCATAGCTTGAGGTGAAGTATTTGCAAAATCAAAACCAAACTGGGTGACATTCTGTCACTGGAATAGGGAGCAGTGACCCACAAGGTGAAGTCTATTGACCATAAATATCAAGCTCGGCAAATGCTTCACGCAAACAAAGGATCACAGCTTCATGCTTCTGTGCGTCTAGCATCTCATCGTATTGGTCTCAGTTAGTTTGTGCAGAGAGCCTTATCCGGCAGTGATGGCAGACAAAGGTTGTTACACGCTGGTGCATCTGCACTGACTTTAGTTCGGGATGGACATCATCATCGTAAAGCGAGATCGTGGCACTGTGCCACACTGTTAGAACGATGCAATAAAGATAATTAGCCCAGTACCAAATGGGTACTCCGGTGATCAAATATTCTTTTGATTACCTAAATGATCAATTAAATATTGGGATGAATTAAAGTCCCCTGACAAGGGGGTGGAATCCCGGTGAGATTTGTATTCAGTCACTTGCTGAGCCATCGATTAACATCACTGTAAATGAACTGGACTTCTCAAGCAAGACACAGAGTGCTGGAGTGACTCAGCGAGCGGGTCAGGCAATATCTCTGGAGAACATGCACAGGTGACTTTCGGGTCGGGTCAGTATTGCACTAAGGGAGACATTTTGCATTGTGACACTCCCCCAACACTGCACTAACAACCTCCTCCAGTACTGTAGTAAGGAATATGGTCTCCAGTGTAACGCTCCCTCAGTACTGTACAGTAAGCCCTCATTATAACAGACCGGGGGGGTGGGGAACAGTGTCCGTTATTGCCGATTGTTCACTATAGCCGCCATTTTTAAGGCGACTGCCGGCGACTGTCAAAGTCGTAGCAGATGGCCGAAATTTTCTTTCGCCCTACGACAATGACCACGGCAATGACCACGACAATGACCACGACAATGACCACGACAATGACCACGACAATGACCACGACAATGACCATGACAATGACCACGACAATGACCACGACAATGACCACGACAATGACCACGACAATGACCACGACAATGCCGAGTCAGGTCGACAAGAGTTTTTTTTTGTTGTTGCGAAACTAGCACCTGGCTGAGAGATTACACCGTCTTCGGAAACATCGCGGAATTCCCACGCTCACCTGACCGTCAAACTGTCGCCTCCAATCTCCCCGACAAATGTCCTGACGGTAAATAAATTGGTTAAACTAAAACTATCTTCTGGTATCTTCAAATGCCTTTTTCTTAATTTAATATTACGTGCTTCTAAATGCGTCTGGGACAACCGGGCAGATCCCGCGACAGCGTGCGACAGACAGCGCCCGCAATAAGCTCCGATACCCGGCGACAAGCCAGCCATCGCCGAGAAGTTTCTAGCAGGAAAGTTTTTTCCGCGAGGCGCCGAGAACCGCTACGATTCATTGACGACTCCTCCCGATTGTGCCAATAGACAATAGGTGCAGGAGGAGGCCATTCGGCCCTTCGAGCCAGCACCGCCATTCAATGTGATCATGGCTGATCATTCTCAATCAGTATCCCGTTCCTGCCTTCTCCCCATACCCCCTGACTCCGCTATCCTTAAGAGCTCTATCTAGCTCTCTCTTGAATGCATTCAGAGAATTGGCCTCCACTGCCTTCTGAGGCATTGAATTCCACAGTTTTACAACTCTCTGACTGAAAAAGTTTTTCCTCATCTCCGTTCTAAATGGCCTACCCCTTATTCTTAAACTGTGGCCCCTGGTTCTGGACTCCCCCAACATTGGGAACATGTTTCCTGCCTCTAATGTGTCCAACCCCTTAATAATCTTATATGTTTCGATAAGATCCCCTCTCATCCTTCTAAATTCCAGTGTATACAAGCCTAGTCGCTCCAGTCTTTCAACATATGACAGTCCCACCATTCCGGGAATTAACCTAGTAAACCTACGCTGCACGCCCTCAATGGCAAGAATATCCGTCCTCAAATTTGGACACCAAAACTGCACACAGTACTCCAGGTGCGGTCTCACTAGGGCCCTGTACAACTGCAGGGTGCCCGCGACACCCCGGAGAAAGTTCGGCGACGGACTAGTCGCCGGCAGTCGCCTTGAAATTGCCTAAGTAGGACATTGACAGGCCCTTAAGGGTTATAGCGATAATCACTATATAAGTTTAGTTTACAGATACTGCGTGGAAACAAGCCCTTCGGCCCATCGGGTAGGTGCTGACCAGCAATCAACCATACACGAGGACTATCCTACACACTCGCGACAATTTACAAGTTTACCGAAGCCAGTTAACCTGCAAACCTGTACGTCTTTGGAGTGTGGGAGGAGGCCAGAGCACCCGGAGAAAACCCACTAGGTCACAGGGAGAACGTACAAACAACGTACAGACAGCACCCGCAGTCAGGATGGAACCCGGGTCTCTGGCGCTGTGAGGCAGCAACTCCAACGTGCTACACCAAATAAATACAAGTAGTAGACACAAACAACTGCAGCTGCTGGTAAATACAGCAAAGGACACGCAATGCTGGAGTAACTCAGCGGGTCAGCCATCATCTCTGGAAGACATGGATAGGTGACGTTTCGGGACAAGCCCCTTCTTCAGACTCTCGGTCTGGAGCAGGGCCTGGAGTCCAGGTGAGTTGACGGCTCTGGCCTGCTGGAGGCGGGGGGGAGAGGCGAGGATCGGCGGAGTCAACGGTCGCGGCCCGCCTTGGCTAGAGTGCAGGCGAGGGTCGACGGTGACGGCAGCTTGGGAAGTGGCAGTGCCAGGAGTGGCTGGGGGGGTTAGCCAGGGCTGTAGATGGTGGGGAGGCCATGTGAGACGGGGCCGACATCGGCAACAATCGGTAAGTCCGTCAGCTAGAACTGAAATCCACTATAGGTTCATAAGTTCTAGGCGCAGAGTTTGGCCATTCGGCCCATCAATTCTATTGAGGGTTGCTAACTTCCTCACTCCAAAATAAGGGACAAAGGGCGACGTCACCCCCTCCCCCCCCCCGCGCCCCACATGACCGCACGCAGCCAGCAGCCACACGCTCTCGCCCCACCAATGGCAGCCGCCCGGGCTGGGAGGTGGGTTGCTATGCAACCTCCGTTCAGCGGCGCCCAGGCCTACACTGTTCGGGACTACAGCTGCCCCCGGGCTACAATGTCCGGGCCTACAGTGTCGGGGCCTACAGTGTCCGGGCCTACAGTGTCCGGGCCTACATTGTCCGGGCCTACAGTGTCCGGGCCTACAGTGTCCGGGCCTACATTGTCCGGGCCTACAGTGTCCGGGCCTACATTGTCCGGGCCTACATTGTCCGGGCCTACAGTGCCCGGGCCTACAGTGTCCAGGCCTACAGCACCGCCCAGGCCTAATACAGGACAAGGGCGGTCCGGGCCTACAGTGTCCGGGCCTACATTGTCCGGGCCTACAGTGTCCGGGCCTACAGTGTCCGGGCCTACATTGTCCGGGCCTACAGTGTCCGGGCCTACATTGTCCGGGCCAACATTGTCCGGGCCTACAGTGTCCGGGCCTACAGTGTCCGGGCCTACATTGTCCGGGCCTACAGTGTCCGGGCCTACATTGTCCGGGCCTACAGTGTCCGGGCCTACAGTGTCCGGGCCTACAGTGTCCGGCCCTACATTGTCCGGGCCTACAGTGTCCGGGCCTACAGTGTCCGGGCCTACAGTGTCCGGGCCTACAGTGTCCGGGCCTACATTGTCCGGGCCTACATTGTCCGGGCCTACAGTGTCCGGGCCGACAGTGTCCAGGCCTACAGCACCGTCCAGGCCTAATAAGGGACAAGGGCTGTCCCGTACGGGACAAACCAATTTAGCCCAAACTACGGGATGTCCCGGCTAATATGGAACAGTTGACAACCCTAAGTCTATTCTGCCATTCAATCATGGTTGATTTATCTTTCCCTCCCAACCCCATTCTCCTGCCTTCTCCCCATAACCCTTGACCCCTTGAATTGAATACTTTATTGTCACGCGTTACAGTGAAGTTCTTTGCTTGCATACCCAAGGTACCCAAGGTATGCAAATAGTCGCCCATAAAGGGCACTTACAAAGTTATAAATTTCTCGCCCGCTCCAGGTCCCCCTTTGTTCTCCCCCCCCCCCTCCCTCATGACAGTCCCCCCACGCCAGGTCCTCCATTGTACATTCACCCTTACTATATATAGCGCCACTTTACACCACTGCATTAAGTGGTACTGCTGTATTATACAGCAGCACTATATATATTTAGTGGTCTGTTAAGGTGAGTGTTCACTGTGCTCAGGAAGACACAGTGCAGTGTATCACTCCGTCAGTACTGCACTGATAGCTTGGCTCTGTGCTGGTACTGAGCCTATGAACGAGAGCAGGAGAGGAGAGCGTTGAAAGAATGGGGCATTGCAGGTTAACCTTACTCCTTTACATGATCAATTGTATCCTCCACATGCATTAGATCATTCCCACCGGTTGTCGAAGGTAGACACAAAATGCTGGAGTAACTCAGCGGGTCAGGCAGCATCTCGGGAGGGAAGGAATGGGTGACGTTTCGGGTCTTCTGAAGAAAGGTCCCGACCCGAAACGTCACCCATTCCTTCTCTCTGGAGATGCTGCCTGTCCCGCTGAGTTACTCCAGCATTTTGTGTCTATATTCAATGTAAACCAGCATCTGCAGTTCCTTCCTGCACCAAAGCTCAAGGAGTTGGACTTTGGAAACATCATAAACTGGACTCTGGCACTGTGAGGCAGCAACTCTACTGCTGCACGACTGTTTATGATGAAAGGTCGTCGACGTGAACCGTTAACTCCGTGTCTCCCTCCACAGATCTCTCCAGCATCCTTGTTGTTTTCTTAAATTTCAGATTTCCAGCATCTACAGTTTTATCTTTAGGTTAATGGAAACTTTGCCAGCAGTTACCTTATTACAGGAGCAGGTTGGTGTCGAGAGAAACACCAATAATTGGAAGGGAAGAAAGTGGAGGTGGAATAAATAAGAAACAGGAGGCAGGGGAGATGGGGGGGGGGGGGGGGGGGGGGCGGCAGGAAACAATCTTTCACAAACAGAGTCCCGAGTGAGTTTGTTTAATAGCAGAAAATTCTATTGATTCCCACCGGGATGGCTGGAGGCATCATTTTAATATAATGCAGAGGCAGGAACGACAGCTAAATGGTATTTCAGAAAGCTGGGCTAGTTTCTAGGTTAAATCACACATTGTGCACTGGGAAAGCAAAACCCACACAAAAGTCTGTCGAGAACAGTCATTTGCAAGCTTCATAAAAAGACATTTGAAAAATGGAAAGGAAATGCAATGAATAATTCTTGAAATTGGAAGTTTCTGTCGACTGTGGCTTTGAGACGGGGAGCAGGCTATTCTGACAATTGACAATATGTAGTGTGTGTGTGTATGGCTGCTGTAATATCTATCTCAGGTCATGAGGTTTGATAAAACCTGCCACTGCTATCACACGTTGGCAATGGATCATTTTCTGGGTTAGCTTGCCTGTCACATATATATAACCTTGTCTTACGGAGGTGCTGTGGGACGGGTCGGAGACCGGTTCCTCTGAAAGTGGTCCCAGATGATCGCTGAATGCTTCGCACATTGAAAGGTGCAGTGATTGCACAGTTACTGCCTCATTATAATGCTCTCAGACCGGGGGGTCCAGCAAATACCACACTGAACGGAGACGGGGATGTCTGTCAATTAATAGAGAGGTAACAGCATATCATTTACTGAACTCTAATTTTTCAAACAGGTTTTGCAAACTTCTTCTTTCCAGCAGTGTCTAACGGTGAATTTTATCAGAGGTGTTTGATATTGGGTGACTGGATTTCTATGTGAGCCAGACAGGAGGAGAAACCATGTGTGTAAGAAGGAACTGCAGATGCTGGTTTACACCGAAGATGGACACAAAATGCTGTAGTGACTCAGTGGGTCAGGCAGCATCTGTGGTGGAAAAGGAATGGGTGACTTTCAGGTTGAGATTTAAGTCTGATGAAGGGTCTCGCCCCGAAACGTCACGTATTGCTTCTCTCCAGAGATGCTGCCTGACCCGCTGAGTCAATCCGGCATTTTGTGTCCATCTTTTAGGGGGTAGAAAACACCCATGTGACCAGTGGCATCGTTGTATTGAGTGAGTGAGTGAGTGAGTGAGTGAGTGAGTGAGTGAGTGAGTGAGTGAGTGAGTGAGTGAGTGAGTGAGTGAGTGAGTGAGTGAGTGAGTGAGTGAGTGAGTGAGTGAGTGAGTGTGAGAGTGAGTGAGTGAGTGAGTGAGTGAGTGAGTGAGTGAGTGAGTGAGTGAGAGTGAGTGAGTGAGTGAGTGAGTGAGTGAGTGAGTGAGTGAGTGAGTGAGTGAGTGAGTGAGTGAGTGAGTGAGTGAGTGAGTGAGTGAGTGAGTGAGTGAGTGAGTGAGTGAGTGAGTGAGTGAGTGAGTGTGAGAGTGAGTGAGTGAGTGAGTGAGTGAGTGAGTGAGTGAGTGAGTGAGTGAGTGAGTGAGTGAGTGAGTGAGTGAGTGAGTGAGTGAGTGAGTGAGTGAGTGAGTGAGTGAGTGAGTGAGTGAGTGAGTAAATGAGTGAGTGAGTGAGTGAGTGAGTGAGTAAATGAGTGAGCGAGTGAAAAATTCAGCGTGGAAACAGGCCCTTGGCCCCACCAATTCCACACCAACCACTGGTCCATACTAGTTGCATGTTCTCCCACTTTCCCATCCGCTCTCTGCCCTCTGGAGGCAATAAGCAGAGGCCAGTTAACCTACACAGCCACATATCTTTTGGATGTGGGAGGAAACCGGAGCACCCGGAGGAAACCCACTCAGGTGACAGGGAGAACGTGCAAACACCGCACAGACAGCAACCCCTGTAGTCAGGATGGAGCCCGGGTCTCTGGTGCTGTAAGTCATCAACTCGACGGCTGGTCTCCTGTACCCTCTCGGGAACGTCCACGTCCTTCACCAAGTCCGACACGTAAGCTTCCATACAGATGCGACGCGACAAGCGAGCACGCGGGGAAAACCGGCGCTCTTACTCACAGGGAGAGCGTGCAAACTCCACACGGAGGTGAGAATTGAACCCGTGTCTGTGGCACTGTGAGGCAGCAGCTCTACCCGCTGTGCCACCGTGCCACCCCTTGCCGTCTCCCTGGCAGCCTGACGCAACTGGAATAAGTATCACCTCCACCGGTCAATGTTGCCTTTTACTGGGAGATTGCTGTGCACAGACCAAAGAGACATCACTTTCACTGACACTTTGAGAGGTGTCGCAAAAAAAGCCCTTCTTGTCATTTTTGACGTGCCAGAATCTTTGCTCTACACCTTAGGTAGGTTAAAGGAGGTGGTGTTCAGGTTCCCCTGGGCAGGTTGTGCTTCCTCGATGCTGCTGGTGTTTTAAAGCACTAATCCACTATCATGGACATTACTTACTGCCACTCCATTCCAGCAGCTGATGCCACTTCATGTTGTGGGCTTGAATCATGACTTCAAGAGACTCGACCACATCCCCACCTGGGGGCTTAAAGGTGCAGACTGCCTCCACTATATAAATGCCAGTTCAGATCCTTAGTGTTTACAGCCTCAGGGTCTTCTTCCCACCACTCCATTTATCTCCACGGCAGTTTGATCCAGTCGGCAGCAGCGGCAGCTAATCCTTGCTCAGCCAAGGCTCTCAGACCCAGTACTATGTGCTTTGCCTGCTGTGAACTTCTCTCAGGGTGTGGGAGCCAGGGGTAAACAAAGTAACAACCTGCACTGAGAAAGCTCTCATATTAAAGCTATTGTGAAACAAAATCCATCCAGCGACGTGGTATCAATTATCCACGCTGAGGATATTTACATCGGCGAAACCAAGCTCAGGCTCGGCGATCGCTTCGCTGAACACCTGCGCCCGGTCGGCATTGACCAAACTGATCTCCCGGTGGCCGAGCACTTCAACTCCCCCTCCCATTCCCAGTCTGACCTTTCCTCCTCCAGTGCCATAGTGAGGCCCACCGGAAATTGGAGGAACAGCACCTCATATTTCGCCTGGGCAGCTTGCAGCCCAGTGGTATGAACATCGACTTCTCCATCTTTAGATATTTCCTCTGTCCCTCCCGTCCCCTCCTCCTTCCCAGATCTCCCTCTATCTTCCTGTCTCCACCTATATCCTTCCTTTGTCCCGCCCCCCTGACATCAGTCTGAAGAAGGGTCTCGACCCGAAACGTCACCCATTCCTTCTCTCCCGAGATGCTGCCTGACCTGCTGAGTTACTCCAGCATTTTGTGAATAAAAACCTTCGATTTGTACCAGCATCTGCAGTTATTTTCTTATCCACGCTGAGGTAAACTGCTCTCTTATCATTTCCTTGCTCATGTACCCCTCTCTCAGCCTCCTGCTGTTGGTCGGTACACATGCTCCTTATCACCCGAGAAGGTACAGGAGCCTGACCACTGTAGCGTCCAGGTTCAGGAGCAGCTTCTTCCCAACAACCATCAGGATATTAAACACCTCAACCTCCAAAATGGCCTCCAAGCTACGTTGACCTGTGGGCGTTGTTTTCATGTGAGAAGGAACTGCAGGTGTTGGTTTACACTGAAGATAGACACAAAATGCTGGAGTAACCCAGCGGGACAGGCAGCATCTCTGGACAGATGGAATGAGTGATGTTTCAGGTGATCTTATATATATATATCAGCCAAAACATTATGACCTGATGAGCCAAAACATTACGACCACCTGCCTAATATGCTGTTGGTCCTCCGTGTGCAGCTCCATATGCAGCAGGGTGCGATGCACTGTGTATTGTGACACATTCCTCCCATGACCACCATTAACATTTTCTGTGACTTGTGCCACAGTAGACCTTCTGTCAGTTCAGACCAGATGGGATAGCCTTTGTTGCCCTCGTGCATCGATGAGCCTTGGGCGCCCAACACCCTGTCTGTCGCCGGTTTGTGGTTTGTCCCTCCTCGGTCCACTGTCGGTCGGTACTCACCACTGCTGACCGGGAGCACTCCACAAGCCTTGCGGTTTCAGAGATGCTCTGACCCAGTCGTCTGGCCTTAACAATTTGGCCCTTGTCAAAGTCGCTCAGGTCTTTACTCCTGCCCATTTCTCCTGCATCCAACACATCAACTTCAAGAACTGACTGCTCACTTGCTGCCTAATATATCCCACCCCTTGACAGGTGCCATTGTAACAAGATAACCAATGTTATTCACTTCGCCTGGCAGTGGTGATAATGTTTCGGCTGATCGGCGTGTATATAAAAACATAGCACAAAAAGTAAGGAAATTTGTGTTTGGTAGATTATTTCTTTGTTGTAACAATGCTTCTTGGCAATAAATCTTATACCGTTGGAAAGCCTGTTTATTTCCCTTTTAAATGGTGCCACATTTGTAAGGAACATGCATTTGTGGGATGAGCAGCAGAGCTGAGTATTTGGGTTGCGCCCATGAAAAATTTGCCAAATCTTCTCTGCCAATGCCAAACAGCTTATTCTGCTGTTGCTATTGACTCTTGTTTTGAGCTTCTGGTACCCCCAGGTGCTGACAATCAGGTGCCTGATTGGCACCTGATTGGCAGCATCTGTGAGCATGGGCCCTGCGACAGTGGTCAGTAGGTGTCTGCTCCAAGAATCGGCATGCCACGTTTGACTGATCTGGATAGGGCCCGTGCGATAGGGCAACTTCAAGCTGGTGTTCCACAAAACCAAGTTGCGGCATTATTTGGAGTGAGCCCTAGTACCATCTCCAAAGTGAAGGCCAAGTTCCATATAACGGGGGATGCCAGAGACAGGCCGCGAAGTGGGCGTCCCAAGAAGACGACACCCAAAGAAGACCGTTTCCTCACCCTGTCAGCACTTAGGAACCGTAGGCTGTCTTCTACAGATTTGCAGTCAAGGTTTGCAGGACGATATGGCCGACGGCTCTCTGCGCAGACAATTCGGAACAGACTGCACACAGCCGATCTCCGGTCAAATAGGGCTGCCAGGAGGCCTGCCATGACTGCCCTTCACCGTCAGGCCCGTTTGCGCTGGTGTCGGCAACACGTGCACTGGAACCTGAACATGTGGAGGAACGTTATGTTCAGCGATGAGTCCAGATTCTGCCTACGGCAGTTGGATCATAGGGTCAAAGTGTGGAGAAGACGCGGAGAACGCTATGCTGATTGCTGCACCGATAGAGTAACATCTTTTGGTGGAGGCAGTGTGATGGTGTGGGGTGGCATCTCCCTCACTGGAAAAACGAGGCTTGTCATCATTGGAGGCAATCTCAATGCAGAGAGATATCGAGATGAGATTCTGCAACCAGTGGCAATCCCATATCTCCACAGTCTGGGACTGAACTCTATCCTCCAAGATGACAATGCTCGCCCCCACAGAGCAGGGTTTCTCAGAGACTACCTCCAGAATTTGGGAGTGGAGAGGATGGAATGGCCTGCCAGCAGTCCTGACCTCAACCCCATTGAACACTTGTGGGATCAGCTTGGGCGTGCTGTTCGTGCCAGAGTGACCAACACAACCACGTTGGCTGACTTGCGACAAATGCTGGTTGAAGAATGGGATGCCATCCCACAACAGTGTGTGACCAGGCTGGTGACCAGCATGAGGAGGAGGTGCCAGGCTGTTGTGGCTGTGTATGGTTCTTCCACACGCTACTGAGGCTCCTGTTTATTAAATGAATAAATTGTTAAATTGCCAATATGTCTTGTTTCTTCAGACTTCAATCATCCAATCCACCAAACAACACCGAACAAGAGTCAATGGCAGAATACGCTGCTTGGCATTGGCAGAGAAGATTTGGCAGATTTTTCATGGGCGCAACCCACATACTTAGCTCTGCTGCTCATCCCACAAATGCATGTTCCTTACAAATGTGGCACCATTTAAAAGGGAAATAAACAGGCTTTCCAACGGTATAAGATTTATTGCCAAGAAACATGGTTACAACAAAGAAATAATCTACCAAACACAAATTTCCTTACTTTTTGTGCTATGTTTATATATATCACACATTCACGTCCCCACCCTCTGCCGCCAACTTGACTGACAACAGGTGTAAAAATACAGGAACTCCACCAAGTCATGTGGTGAGTGATCGTGCAGATAGTTTGAGACTCAGTCGAGTGCAGTGTCACATGTACCGAGCGAGGTACAGTGAAAAGCTTTTGTTGCGTGCTATCCAGTTGGCAGAAAGACTTCACTTGATTACAATCAGGCCATCCACAGGATAAAGGAAATAACATTTAGTGCAAGATAAACCCAGTAACGTCCGATCAAAGATAGTCCGAGGGTCTCCAATGAGTTAGATAGGAGCTCAGGACCGCTCTCGAGTTGTTGATAGGATGGTTCAGTTGCCTGTTAACAGCTGGGATGAAACTGTCCCTGAATCTGGAGGTGTGCGTTTTCACACTTCAGTACCCCTTGCCCGATGGGAGAGGGGAGAAGAGGGATGAGACTGGTCCTTGATTGTGCTGCTAGCCTTGCCGAGGCAGCGTGAGGTGTAGGTGGAGTCAGTGGAAGGGAGGTTGGTTTGTGTGATGGTCTGGGCTGCATCCACAATCCCCTGCAATTTCTTGCGGTCTTGGATGGAGCTGTTCCCAAACCAAGCTGCGATGCATGTGATCTGAAAGCCTCTTAAGCAGCATGTCTACGAGGCTGTGGCTTTCTCCACACATCCAGGCTGGATACAGGTTCCAGCGGGCGGCTAATAACTGGGGAGCTGGGGGAATCATCATAAATGCTCAATTTGACATAACAATGCCACATTACAACAGCGGCACCAGAGGATCGCAAGGACTTGCAGCTGCACTCCCCAGTTTCGTAAAAGCTGCTTTGATTAAATAAGTTTTACAATCCAGTGAAATCCACGCAGCTTATTCTGGTTTTGCGTTCAATAGAACTTCTTAATAAATCGGATAGGCTGTTTATAACCCGAGAGAAATGATTTGTCAGTGGGTTATTTGTCTTGCTTATTAGAGGCATCCAGAGAGGATGAGATGTCTCTTCTGATCGTGCGCGGGCTTATCAAGAGGAGGGCCGCCTGGTACAGCTGGCCTACTCCGCGCTATCTCAAGCACAGCCGGCAGATGCACTCCTGGGCTCAGAGGGCAAGAGAGATTGCCTTCGGAGGGTGTCACACGCATGAAGGATAGATGAGGATCACCCGGACACCTCCAAAGCTAGCCTCAGTAGGCTGACTGTACAGACAGGCACAGCGGCAGTGCTGCTGCCTCACGGTGCTGTGCCAGAGACCCCGGGTCCAACCCTGACTACGGGCGCTGTCTGCATGGTGTTTGTACGTTCTCCCTGTGACTGCGTGGGTTTTCTCCGGGTGCTCAGGTTTCCACCCGCGCTCCAAAGAGGTACAGGTTTCTAGGTTAATTGGCTTCTGTAAAAATGAAAATTATCCTTGGTGCGCAGGATAGTGCTAGTGTACGGGGATTGCTGGTCGGCAGGGACTTGGTGGGCCGAAGGGCCTGTTTCCGCGCTGTATCTCTAAACTAAACTAAACCTAAATGGAAGTAAGAACAAGCCCAGCCCAAATTTTGCAGGTGCACTGTTTAATTTAGTGTAATTTAGTTTATTGTCACGTGTGTCGAGGTACAGTGAAAAGCTTTTTTGTTTGGTGTGCGCTATTCAGTCAGCGGATAGACTACACGTGATTACAATCAAGACGTCCACAATTTACAGATACAGGATAAAATGAATAACGTTTAGTGCAAGATAACGTCCAGTAAAGTGTGATTAAAGATAGTCCGAGGGCCTCCAATGAGATAGATAGTAGCTCAGGACAGTTCTCTAGTTGGTGGTAGGATGGTTCAGTTGCCTGATAACAGCTGGGAAGAAACTGTCCCTGAATCTGGAGGTTTTGCACACTTCTGTACCTCTTGCCTGATGGGAGAGGGGAGAAGAGGGAGTGACCGGGGGTGAGACTGGCTCTTGATGATGCTGCTGGCCTTGCTGAGGCAGCGTGAAGTGTAGATGGAGTCAGTGGAAGGGAGGTTGGTTTGTGTGATGGTCTGGGCTGCGTCCACAATTCTCTGCAATTTCTTGCGGACTTGGATGGAGCTGTTCCCAAACCAAGCTGCGATGCTCAAAAGCTCAAAAGAGTGCGTGTGGATTAGGCCCGAGAGCTGCTCTCTGATCGCTCATTCGTGTTGTTTGTAGATGGCAGTCATAAAGTAGCCTACATTTTGTAACTGGACGAGACCCATTGCTTATATTTAACAAGAAATTAAAATGTGAAAGCTGAACCTTCAGTAATAGTCTAAATTATGAAGAGAAATAAATTAAAACAAAGATGATAATGGGTTCTATAGTGAACGGTTCATATAAAACCTCGCTCTCTGCTCATTAATCTGGAGCAAATTTCTCTTTATTAACTGCTAAGATAAAGCTGCAGACAAGTCGCTGTCCAAAGCTGGGGGCCAGAGTGGGGTGGGGGTGAGTGGGGTGGGGGTGAGGGGGGTGGGGGTGAGTGGGGTGGGGGTGAGTGGGGTGGGGGTGAGTGGGGTGGGGGTGAGTGGGGTGGGGGTGAGGGGGGTGGGGGGGAGTGGGGTGGGGGGGAGTGGGGTGGGGGGGAGGGGGGTGGGGGTGAGGGGGGTGGGGGGAGTGGGGTGGGGGTGAGTGGGGTGGGGGTGAGGGGGGTGGGGGTGAGGGGGGTGGGGGGGAGGTCACGTTGCCTTGGGCCAGCCTTGAAGGGGGAGATGTTAGCTCCTAAGGTGTTGCCCATCACTACCTGCTGTGGCCCAGCCCTGCCCCAAGAGGAGTGGTTGACCCTTGCTGACCCGTCTCACCTCAGTCACTCCCTCTTCAGGCTTCTGCAGAATATCACTTGACGTCACCCATTCCTTCTCTCCAGAGATGCTGCCTGAATTACACCAGCATTTTGTGCCACACCGGCCAACATGTCCCAGCCACAGTCGTCCCACCTGCCAGCATTTGGTCCATATCCCTCCAAACCTGTCCTATCCATGTACCTGTCTAACTGTTGGGCTAGTCCCGACTACCTCAACTACCTCCTCCAGCATTTGTGTGACCCACCACCATTTGTGTGAAAAAGTTGCCCCTCAGATTCCTATTAACTCTTTTCCCCTTTACCTTAGACCTATGTCCTCTAGTCCTTAATTCACCTACTCTGGGCAGGAGACTCTGTGCATCTTTGGTGTAAACCAGCATCTGCAGTTCCTTCCTACACAATTCCATTGCCCTCCTTATCTCCCTGAGATCTATCCATGTACACAGGCCCACCACAACGTCTGAAGAAGGGTCTCAACCCGAAACGTCACCCATTCCCTCTCTCCAGAGATGTCAATAGTCAATAGTCGTTTATTTGTCACATACACAAGTTCAACAATAAGACCAATAAGAATAATCAATAAAAATGCAATAACACATACAATCATAAACTAACACCACACAAAGAAACATCCATCACAGTGAGTCTCCTCCAGTCACCTCCTCACTGTGATGGAAGGCCAGAATGTCTTTCTCTCTTCCCCTGCCGTCTTCTCCCGCGGTCAGGCTGTTGGAGTTGCCACGTCGGGGCGGTCGGGGCTCCCAACATTGAAGCCCCCGCCGGGTGGAGAAAATCCCGCGGCCTACTTCAGGCCATGCCGGACGGTGAAAGGTCGGGCCGACCCAAGCCCCACGATTCGGGGCGGGCGAAGACGCTGCCGCTGCCGGAGTTCCCGATGTCGGCCCCCACCCAGGGGCCTGCGGGCCACCTGACCCACTGAGTTACTCCAGCATTTCGCCAACTACAGCCACTGGTTACACTGCAGAGTCTTCACCCCACTGTGTGTCACACACACACACACACACACACACACACACACACACACACACACACACACACACACACACACACACACACACACACACACACACACACCAGTGAAGTGACACTGTTTGATGGAAATCAGTGTTTCAATGGTCAAATGGCACTTTATTGTTACATATATCTAAGCACTGCGGCACTGTGGCGCAGCGGTAGAGCTGCTGCCTTACAACACCAGAGACTTGGGTTCGATCGTGACTACAGGTGATGTCTGTCGGAGTTTGCACGTTCTCCCCGTGACTTGAGTGGGTTTTCTCCGGGTGCTCCGGTTTCCTCCCACATTCCAAGGACGTACAGGTTTGTAGGCTAATTGGCCGTGGTAAAATTGTAATTGTACCCTTGCGTGCACTGTACGGTGTTAGCGTGCGTGGATTGCGTAGGTCGCTGGTTGGCGCGGACTCAATGTGCCGAACATCCTGTTTCCGTGTTGTGTCTCTAAACTGTACTAAACAGTGTTATTCCTTTTTAGCACACAGTTCAGTACAAATCCTACTCTATGCAAGCAAAATCATACTTACGTACAAGAGTGTGAAATAGTATTATTCACAAAATGCTGGAGTAACTCAGCAGGTCAGGCAGCATCTCAGGAGAGAAGAAATGGGCGACGTTTCGGGTCGAGACCCTTCTTCAGACTGATGTCAGGGGGGCGGGACAAAGGAAGGATATAGGTGGAGACAGGAAGATAGAGGGAGATTTGGGAAGGAGGAGGGGAAGGGAGGGACAGAGGAACTATCTAAAGTTGGAGAAGTTAATGTTCATACCGCTGGGCTGTAAGCTGCCCAGGCGAAATATGAGGTGCTGTTCCTCCAATTTCCGGTGGGCCTCACTATGGCACTGGAGGAGGCCCATGACAGAAAGGTCAGACTGGGAGTGGGAGGGGGAGTTGAAGTGCTGGGCCACCGGGAGATCAGTTTGGTTAATGCGGACCGAGCGCAGGTGTTCAGCGAAGCGATCGCCGAGCCTGCGCTTGGTTTTGCCGATGTAAGTGTGAAATAACATATGACACAGGGGCAGTAATCTGGACATTGCCAGTTGTAAGATGTGTTAAGCATTCATAGAACATTGAAGAGCAAAGGAACATCCCTTTGACCCGCAATGTCGGCGCTGAACACGATGGCACGTTTAACACATTTCCTCTACCTGCACTTACCCATAACCCTCCCTTCCCTGCATATCCATGTGCCTATCTGAAAGCCTCTATCGTATCTGCCTCCACCATCACCCCTGGCAGCATGTTCACAAGTTCACGTTCACAGGTTTTAGGTGTAGAATTAGGCCATTCGACCCATCGAGTCGAATCCACCGTTCAATCATGGCTGCTCGCTGCCACCTAATCCCATTTTCCTGCCTTCTCCCCGTGACCCCATGGGCCACAGTCTTAGAATAAAGGGGAGACGGCCATTTAAAACTGAGGTGAGAAGGAGCCTTTTTCACCCAGAGAGTTGTGAATTTGTGGAATTCTCTGCCACAGAGGCCAGTGGTGGCCAAATCACTGGATGAATTTAAGAGAGAGTTAGATAGAGCTCTGGGGGCTAGTGGAATCAAGGGGTATGGGGAGAAGTTGGACACAGGTTACTGATTGTGGATGATCAGCCATGATCACAATGAATGGCGGTGCTGGCTCAAAAGGCCGAATGGCCTCCTCCTGCACCTATTTTCTATGTTTCTATGACCCTTGACACCCGTTCTAATCAAGAATTTGTCTATCTCTGCCTTAAAAATATATCCTCTGAATTGGCCTCCACAGCCCTCTGTGACAATGAGTTCCACAGATTAACTACCCTCTGAATAAAGAAGTCCCTCCTCACCTCCTTTCCAAAAGAGGGCCCTTTAATTCTGAGGCTATGACCTCAGCAGTGGAAACACCCTCTCCACGTCCACTCCTTTCATTATGCCTTTTATTATTCTGAAAGTTTCAATGAGGTCCCCCCTCAACCTTCTAAACCCCAAGAAGTACTGGGCCAGTGCTGTCAAACGCTCATCATATGCTAACCCACTCATTCCTGGAATCAATGTCCCAGGCATCCACCTCCATCCATTTACAAAAAAACTTGTCCCACACATCTCCTTGAAGCTCTGTCCTCTGATCTTCGACATTTAAAATCTGGGAAAAAGGTTCTGACTCTTTACTCTATCTGTGCTTCTCATTCAGTGCCCTATAGACAATAGACAATAGACAATAGGTGCAGGAGTAGGCCATTCGGCCCTTCGAGCCAGCACCGCCATTCAATGTGATTATGGCTGATCATTCTCAATCAGTACCCCGTTCCTGCCTTCTCCCCATACCCCCTGACTCCGCTATCCTTAAGAGCTCTATCTAGCTCTCTCTTGAATGCATTCAGAGAATTGGCCTCCACTGCCTTCTGAGGCAGAGAATTCCACAGATTCACAACTCTGACTGAAAAGGTTTTTCCTCATCTCCGTTCTAAATGGCCTACTCCTTATTCTTAAACTGTGGCCCCTGGACTCCCCCAACATTGGGAACATGTTTCCTGCCTCTAACATGTCCAATCGCTTAATAATCTTATACGTCTCAATAAGATCCCCTCTCATCCATCTAAATTCCAGTGTATACAAGCCTAGTCGCTACAGTTTTTCAACATATGACAGTCCCGCCATTCCGGGAATTAACCTAGTAAATGTACGCTGCACGCCCTCAATAGCAAGAATATCCTTCCTCAAATTTGGAGACCAAAACTACACACAGTACTCCAGGTGCGGTCTCACTAGGGCCCTGTACAACTGCAGAAGGACCTCTTTGCTCCTATACTCAACTCCTCTTGTTATGAAGGCCAACATTCCATTGGCTTTCTTCACTGCCTGCTGTACCTGCATGCTTCCTTTCAGTGACTGATGCACGAGGACACCCAGATCAGTGTTTCAATGGTCAAATGGCACTTTATTGTTACATATATCTAAGCACTGCGGCACTGTGGCGCAGCGGTAGAGCTGCTGCCTTACAACACCAGAGACTTGGGTTCGATCGTGACTACAGGTGATGTCTGTCGGAGTTTGCACGTTCTCCCCGTGACTTGAGTGGGTTTTCTCCGGGTGCTCCGGTTTCCTCCCACATTCCAAGGACGTACAGGTTTGTAGGCTAATTGGCCGTGGTAAAATTGTAATTGTACCCTTGCGTGCACTGTACGGTGTTAGCGTGCGTGGATTGCGTAGGTCGCTGGTTGGCGCGGACTCAATGTGCCGAACATCCTGTTTCCGTGTTGTGTCTCTAAACTGTACTAAACAGTGTTATTCCTTTTTAGCACACAGTTCAGTACAAATCCTACTCTATGCAAGCAAAATCATACTTACGTACAAGAGTGTGAAATAGTATTATTCACAAAATGCTGGAGTAACTCAGCAGGTCAGGCAGCATCTCAGGAGAGAAGAAATGGGCGACGTTTCGGGTCGAGACCCTTCTTCAGACTGATGTCAGGGGGGCGGGACAAAGGAAGGATATAGGTGGAGACAGGAAGATAGAGGGAGATTTGGGAAGGAGGAGGGGAAGGGAGGGACAGAGGAACTATCTAAAGTTGGAGAAGTTAATGTTCATACCGCTGGGCTGTAAGCTGCCCAGGCGAAATATGAGGTGCTGTTCCTCCAATTTCCGGTGGGCCTCACTATGGCACTGGAGGAGGCCCATGACAGAAAGGTCAGACTGGGAGTGGGAGGGGGAGTTGAAGTGCTGGGCCACCGGGAGATCAGTTTGGTTAATGCGGACCGAGCGCAGGTGTTCAGCGAAGCGATCGCCGAGCCTGCGCTTGGTTTTGCCGATGTAAGTGTGAAATAACATATGACACAGGGGCAGTAATCTGGACATTGCCAGTTGTAAGATGTGTTAAGCATTCATAGAACATTGAAGAGCAAAGGAACATCCCTTTGACCCGCAATGTCGGCGCTGAACACGATGGCACGTTTAACACATTTCCTCTACCTGCACTTACCCATAACCCTCCCTTCCCTGCATATCCATGTGCCTATCTGAAAGCCTCTATCGTATCTGCCTCCACCATCACCCCTGGCAGCATGTTCACAAGTTCACGTTCACAGGTTTTAGGTGTAGAATTAGGCCATTCGACCCATCGAGTCGAATCCACCGTTCAATCATGGCTGCTCGCTGCCACCTAATCCCATTTTCCTGCCTTCTCCCCGTGACCCCATGGGCCACAGTCTTAGAATAAAGGGGAGACGGCCATTTAAAACTGAGGTGAGAAGGAGCCTTTTTCACCCAGAGAGTTGTGAATTTGTGGAATTCTCTGCCACAGAGGCCAGTGGTGGCCAAATCACTGGATGAATTTAAGAGAGAGTTAGATAGAGCTCTGGGGGCTAGTGGAATCAAGGGGTATGGGGAGAAGTTGGACACAGGTTACTGATTGTGGATGATCAGCCATGATCACAATGAATGGCGGTGCTGGCTCAAAAGGCCGAATGGCCTCCTCCTGCACCTATTTTCTATGTTTCTATGACCCTTGACACCCGTTCTAATCAAGAATTTGTCTATCTCTGCCTTAAAAATATATCCTCTGAATTGGCCTCCACAGCCCTCTGTGACAATGAGTTCCACAGATTAACTACCCTCTGAATAAAGAAGTCCCTCCTCACCTCCTTTCCAAAAGAGGGCCCTTTAATTCTGAGGCTATGACCTCAGCAGTGGAAACACCCTCTCCACGTCCACTCCTTTCATTATGCCTTTTATTATTCTGAAAGTTTCAATGAGGTCCCCCCTCAACCTTCTAAACCCCAAGAAGTACTGGGCCAGTGCTGTCAAACGCTCATCATATGCTAACCCACTCATTCCTGGAATCAATGTCCCAGGCATCCACCTCCATCCATTTACAAAAAAACTTGTCCCACACATCTCCTTGAAGCTCTGTCCTCTGATCTTCGACATTTAAAATCTGGGAAAAAGGTTCTGACTCTTTACTCTATCTGTGCTTCTCATTCAGTGCCCTATAGACAATAGACAATAGACAATAGGTGCAGGAGTAGGCCATTCGGCCCTTCGAGCCAGCACCGCCATTCAATGTGATTATGGCTGATCATTCTCAATCAGTACCCCGTTCCTGCCTTCTCCCCATACCCCCTGACTCCGCTATCCTTAAGAGCTCTATCTAGCTCTCTCTTGAATGCATTCAGAGAATTGGCCTCCACTGCCTTCTGAGGCAGAGAATTCCACAGATTCACAACTCTGACTGAAAAGGTTTTTCCTCATCTCCGTTCTAAATGGCCTACTCCTTATTCTTAAACTGTGGCCCCTGGACTCCCCCAACATTGGGAACATGTTTCCTGCCTCTAACATGTCCAATCGCTTAATAATCTTATACGTCTCAATAAGATCCCCTCTCATCCATCTAAATTCCAGTGTATACAAGCCTAGTCGCTACAGTTTTTCAACATATGACAGTCCCGCCATTCCGGGAATTAACCTAGTAAATGTACGCTGCACGCCCTCAATAGCAAGAATATCCTTCCTCAAATTTGGAGACCAAAACTACACACAGTACTCCAGGTGCGGTCTCACTAGGGCCCTGTACAACTGCAGAAGGACCTCTTTGCTCCTATACTCAACTCCTCTTGTTATGAAGGCCAACATTCCATTGGCTTTCTTCACTGCCTGCTGTACCTGCATGCTTCCTTTCAGTGACTGATGCACGAGGACACCCAGATCTCGTTGAATAACTAGAGGTAGAGACCAAAGATGGGCACAAAGTGCTGGAGTAACTCAACGGGTCAGGCAGCATTGCTGGAGAACAAGGATGGGTGACTTTTCGGGTCGGAACCCGTCTTCAGACTCAGTCAACGATCCGAAACGTCACCCATCCTTGTTCTCCAGAGATGCTGCCTGACCCCCTGAGTGACTCCAGGACTTTGTGTCTCTCTCTAGAATAAGTGTACCGCTCTTGGGGACAGAATGGAACAATGTACACAACACCGGATGATCAGCTTGGAGGAAATGTGTAGGAAGGAACTGCAGATGCTGGTCGAAAGCGAAGATAGACACAAAATGCCGGAGTAACTCAGCGGGTCAGGCAGCATCTCTGGAGAAAAGGTATAGGTGACGTTTCGGGTCAAGATCCTTCTTCAGACTCAGAACGCCACCTATTTCTTTTCTCCAGAGATGCTGCCTGACCCATTGAGTTACTCCAGCTTTCTGTGTCCATCTTCAGCTGGGAAGAGCTGGGAATGACTCGCTGAAGGGCTCCCCCAGAGACCCCGTGGAGACAACCACTAGAGGGCGACACTACTCCAACACTCTGCAGGCTGTTTTCAAATATCCCCCTCTCTCACTCCCACGGCTGGACTACCTGTTGCAAACCCCACTGTTTTCCAAACTGCAGTGCGCTGCAGTATTAAGTTAAACAGGAGCCTGGGGAGCAGTTAAAAGTTTTCCCAAGCACTGTCTTAAACTTGCTCAGTCAGATATTAAAACAAGCCAATTTATGGCACCCGTTCAATACATTTTTGCAGGTCAGAATGATTCAGTCGCGGGAAACACACTGCGAGTTTACTCCCACTGTCCGGCCTCAACCTCACGGGCTACCCGTCAATCCCTTCATAAAACTCACTCCACACGTGCAGAGGGCAAAGGAGGCTCCTTCAAATACAAAGAGAGCTGCTTAAGTTGCATGGAGCGACTGACTTTCAATCTGCAAATCATATGTAGTGGACTCGGTTCCAGGGGTTTAATAAACACGGCCTCGCTAAACTGGGCAGGAGATTGGCAAATGGATCAAGAAGGCCAAGTAACCACCTACCCACCTACCCACCGCCCACCTCTGCCCAGGCACACCGCGTGTCACTCTCTCTCTAACACACGCGTGTCACTCTCTCTCTAACACACGCGTGTCACTCTCTCTATAACACACGCGTGCCACTCTCTCTCTAACACACGCGTGTCACTCTCTGTCTAACACACGCGTGTCACTCTCTCTCTAACACACGCATGTCACTCTCTCTGTGACACACGCGTGCGACTCTCGCGGTTCACATACGATACGATACAATACGATACGATACGAGACAATACGATAGAACTTTATTTATCCCAGGAGGGAAATTGATCTGCCAATAGTCATAAAACACACAAACACAAAACACAGGAAACATGAAATTAAAGTGACGAGTGGAAAGGACTGGGGATGTGCAAAGATTGGGGCGGTGTGGGAGGGGGGGAGAGGAAGGTAGTCAGTCTCAGTCTCAGTCTACCCCACGACAGAAGGGGGAGGAGTTGTACGGTGTGATAGCCACAGGGAAGAAGGATCTCCTGTGGCGTTCTGTGCTGCATCTTGGTGGGACCAGTCTGTTGCTGAAGGTGCTCCTCAGGTTGACCAGTGTATCATGGAGGGGGTGAGCTGTATTGTCCAGGATGCTCCACAGTTTGAGGAGCATCCTCCCCTCCAAGACCACCTCCCATGAATCCAACTCCCATAAGATGGGCGTTTGTCGGCACTGGGCCTGTACTCACTGGAGTTTAGAAGGATGAGGCGGGGACCTCATTGAAACTTACCGAATATTGAAAGGCCTGGATAGAGTGGATGTGGAGAGGATGCCTCCACTATTGGGAGAGTCTAGGACCAGAGAGCACAGCCTCAGAATAAAAGGGCCTACCTTTAGAAAGGGGATGAGGAGGAATGTCTTTAGTCAGAGGGTGGTGAATCTGTGGAATTCATTGCCACAGACGGCTGTGGAGGCCTTAAAGTCACTGGGTATTTTCAAGGTGGGCATTGATAGATTGTTGATTAGCACAAGTGTGGGGGGTTATGGGGGAGGGCAGGGGAATGGGGTTGAGAGGGAAAGATAGGTCAGCCATGATTGGACGGTGTAGACATGAAGGGCTGAATGGCCTAATTCTGCTCCTATAACTTATGAACTTATGAACTCTCTAACACACCCGGTTGATTCTCTAACACACTGGTATGGCTCTCTAACACACTAGTATGACACTCTAACACACGCATGAGACTCTAACACACTAGTGTGACTCTCCAACACACTAGTGTAACTCTCTAACACGCTAGTGTGACTCTCCAACACGCTAGTGTGACTCTCCAACACGCTAGTGTGGCTCTCTAACACACTAGTGTGACTCTCTAAAATGCATGTGACTCTCTAACACACTAGTTCGACTCTCTAACACACTAATGTGACTCTCTAACATGCTAGTGTGGCTCTCTAACACACTACTGTGACTCTCTAACACACTCAGTGTGACCCTCTAACACACTAGTGTGACTCTCTAACACACTAGTGTGACTCTCTAACGCACGGTGGTGCAGCGGTAGAGTTGCTGCCTTACAGCGAATGCAGCGCCGGAGACCCGGGTTCGATCCCGATTACGGGCGCTGTCTGTACGGAGTTTGTACGTTCTCCCCGTGACCTGCATGGGTTTCCAAAGGCATAAAGGTTGTAGGTTAATTGGCTGGGCAAATGTAAAAATTGTCCCTAGTGGGTGTAGGATAGTGTTAGTGTGCGGGGATCGCTGGGCGGCGCGGACACGGTGGGCCGAAGTGGCCTGTTTCCGCGCTGTATCTCTGAACTAAAAGTACTGCTCTCTGGATGTGAGTGGTTCAGCACTGGTCTCTGGGTGTAGTTCAGCACTGGTCTCTGGTGTGGTTCAGCACTGGTCTCTGGGTGTAGTTCAGCACTGGTCTCAGGGTGTGGTTCAGCACTGGTCTCTGGTGTGGTTCAGCACTGGTCTCTGGGTGTAGTTCAGCACTGATCTCTGGGTGTGGTTCAGCACTGGTCTCTGGTGTGGTTCAGCACTGGTCTCTGGGTGTAGTTCAGCACTGGTCTCTGGATGTGGTTCAGCACTGGTCTCTGGGTGTGGTTCAGCCCTGGTCTCTGGATGAGAGTGGTTCAGCACTGCTCTGGATGTGGTTCTGGTTGAATGGCGGGTGCAGACTCGATGGGCTGAATAGCCTAATTCTGCTTTTATTACTCAGGAACTTATGATATTATGAGTCGAAGCTAAACCTTTAAAGTAATCTCACTCGGCTTTGGGTTAAAGCGATTCTTCAATAAATCCTTAAATTTCTTAAATTTTTTATTACCAGGTCTCGTTGTGCTCAGCATGGCTCTCATTAAACTGTATGTAGAGGTTCCCACCGCACTAATTAGAATGGATCTCTGTTTACTTGTATCATCAACGCTGTTCGCAGCAAAGAAATGCAACAATATCTCGTAATGTTCCTCTCATGTCCAGGTTTAAGATGAATGCTGCAATCAACTTGTTCCGCATGTGTGGGAAGGAACTGCAGATTCAGGCTTGTACCAGACGATAGAGGCAAAGTGCTGGAGTAACTCAGCGGGACAGCCAGAATCTCTGGAGAAAAGCAACAGGTGACGTTTCGGGTCGGAAACCATCTTCAGACTGAAAGTAAGGGGGGGGGGGGGGGGGGAGGGGCGGGGACTGGTGGTAGGAAAAAACCAGAACAAATAAAGACAATAATATTTATTCAAGTCTATTTTGCAGCTATTTTAGTTTAGTTTATTCGTTTAGAGATATGGCATGGAATCAGGCCCTCTTGTGCATCAAGTCCGCACAGACCTGCAATCACCCAGTATCCTAAACGTTAGGGACTATTTACATTGGGCCAATTCATCTACAAACCTGCACGTCCTTAGGATGATGGGAGGAAACAGGGAGAACGTGCAAACTCCGTAGAGGCAGCAGCCGTTGTCAGGATGGAACCTGTGTCTCTGGCGCTGCGAGGCAGCAACTCTACCGATGCACCACTCTGGGGATTGTCACCTTATTTTTTTTAATTTTCTTTCATCTATTATTCTCGAAATAAAAACGTCTCTTTCGCACCCGCCTGACGTCGGGAACAATTTGCCTCGCCACCAGCTTGTTATATCTTAACAGACGAAAATCAAAAGTGAAGACTGAGCTTTGTTCTTT
This sequence comes from Rhinoraja longicauda, assembly GCF_053455715.1. Classification (NCBI taxonomy): domain Eukaryota; kingdom Metazoa; phylum Chordata; class Chondrichthyes; order Rajiformes; family Arhynchobatidae; genus Rhinoraja; species Rhinoraja longicauda. Next base: position 5,782,477 of record NC_135983.1, read on the forward strand.
TGTGGATTGTCTCTCATCGTTTAGCGTACACACAGCTGCAACCACAAGCTGCCTTGGGCAGTGACCAGAATGGCATCTGCCAAGGAGCAACAGAGTGACACAAGCCCCAAGAACACCCTCCCACTCGCTGGCCTGGACCAGAACAAGGATGAACCATACACACTCAAATATATTTACATTACTGCATCAATTATATATATCACTCTGGGCACGTGGGTTATGGATGATATGATTTACCCTGACTTTACACAAATGATCCCATACATTTTTAAAGCCCTTTTTTTCCAAAATTAGTCAAGGAGCCACAGAGTTGTGCAGCACAGATACACAGCATAGGGGGTGCAGCGGTCGAGTTGCTGCATTAGAGCACCAGAGACCTGAGTTCGATCCTGACTACAGGTGCTTGTTGGTGCGGAGTTTGTGCGTTCTCCCTGTGACGGCGTGGGTTTGCTCCGGTTTCCCCCCACATTCCAAAGACGCACAGGTCTGTCGGTGATTTAGAAACATAGAAAACATAGAAAATAGGTGCAGGAGTAGGCCATTCAGCCCTTCGAGCCTGCACCGCCATTCAATATGATCATGGCTGATCATCCAACTCAGTATCCCGTACCTGCATTCTCTCCATACCTCCTGATCCCTTTAGCCACAAGGGCCACATCTAACTCCCTCTTAAATATAGTCAATGAACTGGCCTCAACTACCTTCTGTGGCAGAGAATTCCACAGATTCACCACTCTCTGTGTGAAAAAAAACTTTCTCATCTCGGTCCTAAAAGACTTCCCCCTTATCCTTAAACTGTGACCCCTTGTTCTGGACTTCCCCAACATCGGGAACAATCTTCCTGCATCTAGCCTCTCCAACCCCTTAAGAATTTTGTAAGTTTCTATAAGATCCCCCCTCAATCTTCTAAATTCCAGCGAGTACAAGCCGAGTCTATCCAGTCTTTCTTCATATGAAAGTCCTGCCATCCCAGGAATCAATCTGGTGAACCTTCTCTGTACTCTCTCTATGGCAAGAATGTCTTTCTGTAACTTGTCCCTGGAGTGTAGGATAGAACTAGTGTACGGGCGATCGCTGGTCAGCATGCACTTGATGGGCCGAAGGGCCTGATTCCACGCTGTACCTCTAAACTAAACTAAAGAAACAGGTCCCTTGGCCCAAATCGTCCATGCTGACCAGGATATCTATCTGCGCTGCTCCCACCCGCCTGTCTTTGGACCATATCTCTCTCAACCTTTCCTATCCATGAACCTGTACAAATGGGTTTTAAATGTTATAATTGTACCCACCTCCACAGCTTCCACTGGCAGCTCATTCCACGTGTCCACCCCACCCTGTGGCAAAATGTTGTCCCTTTTAAATCTCTTCCCTCTCAATGCCCTTAAATCCATGCCCTCTAGTATTAGACTCTCTGACTCTCAGAGCACAACTGTCACCATCCTCCTTATCCACCCCCCTGGTGATTTTAAATACCTCTTGAAGATCACCCCTCAATCTCAACCTCCCACACTCCAGTAAAAAATGCCTCAGTCCCAGTAACTTCTTGTGAATCTTTTCTCCACCTTCTCCAGCTTAAAGACAACCTTCCTGCAGCTGGAACCATGTACAATGCCCCAAGTAAGAGACGTTTGGATAGGCACATGGATGTGTAAGTAAAGGAGGCATGTGGATTATGTGCAGGCAGACAAGAGTTGGTCTTGGCATCAGGTGCACACAGACAGTGTGGGCTGACGGGCGTGTCCTTGTGCTGTCCTGTTCAATGCAGAGTTGAAACATCATGGCCCTTCGGCCCACCGGGTCCGCGCCGACCAGCGATCCCCGCATATTAACACTATCCTACACACACTAGAGACAATTTTTACATTTACCTAACTAATTAACCTACAAACCTGTACGTCTTTGGAGTGTGGGAGGAAACCGAAGATCTTGGAGAAAACCCACTCAGGTCACGGGGAGAACGTACAAACTCCGTACAGATGGCGCCCGTAGTCGGGATCGAACCCGGGTCTCCGGCGCTGCATTCTCTGTAAGGCAGCAACTCTACCGCTGCGCCACCGTGACTGCCCGAAAGTCTAAAGTCTAAAGTCTAAAGGCATAGCTTTAAGGGGAGAGGGGCAAAGTTTAAAGGAAATGTTTAGATTAGTTTAGAGATACAGCGCGGAAACGGGCCCTTCGGCCCACCGGGTCAGCACCGACCAGCGATCCTCGCACATTAACACAAGCCTACACACACACTGGAGACAATTTACACTTATACCAAGTATACAAACGCAAGTCAATTAACCTACAAACAAAGATCTTTGAGAAAACCCACGCAGGTCTCGTAGAGGCAGCACCTGTAGTCCGGATCGAACCTGGGTCTCCGGCACTGCAAGTGCTGTAAGGCAGCAACTCTACCGCTGCGCCACCGTGCCGCCTGAGTCCAAGCACGTTCTTTTACACAGAGGATGGTGAGTGTCTGGAACGTGCTGCCAGGGGTGGTGGTGGAGGCAGATACCATAGTGGCATTTAAGAGGCTTTTAGATAGGCGCATGGATATGCAGGGAATGGGGTGATATGGATCACGTGCAGGGAGAGGAGATCCGTTTATCTTGGCATTGTGTTGCCATGGGCTTTGTAGGCCGAAGGATCTGTTCCCACGCTGTTCAATGTTCTATGTTCTGTACTCCAGCAGTAACAGGGAAATAATTAAAGCAGTCCTTTGCCTTGCTTCCCCGCCAACCTCTTAATGATAATAAACGACACTCTTGAAGACGGGGTCAGGCTGCATCGATGCCGCCCGACACGCTGACTTCCTCCATCCACCAGTTTTGTTTTGGCATAAAATGCACCCTTCTGGTTGAAATGCAGTGCTAAAGACGCTGAACAAACTCTCAGCTTGCTGGGTGAATGGAATGCAGCGGGCTTTATAAGCCGGGTTTTACAATCCTTAAGGGTAGAAGGTTGAGGGAGAAGAAATACTTCTCGCACAGATTGAAGAATGAGTTTAGCTTACATTTCCAAATCAAGGCGAACCAATTCTTGGGCTGCACTTTGGCGGAGCTGATAGAACTGCTGCCTCCCAGCTCCAGAGACCCACGCAGAGGTGCTGTCTATGTGGAGTTTGCATGTTCTCCATGAGGGGCGCCACATCCCAAAGACCCAAAAGGGTTGTAGGTTAATTGGCCTCTGAAATTGCCCCTAGTGTGTGTCTCTAGTGGATGAGAAAGTGGGATAACAGTGTGAACAGGTGATCGATGGTCGGCATGGTCTCTGTGGGCCGAAGGGCCTGTTTCAACGCTGTATCTCTAAAACTAAATTAATGCTGAGTCGACAGAGATCTGCCACCACAATGAGGGGATGTAAAATAATTGGATTTATTTATCTCCCTCGGTTTGTCAATTTCAAATATTAATTACTGATGAATTCCGGACTTTTAAAACCAATCACAATTTCAACGCAGACCAGTGAATTATAAACGGTCGCTGCGAGAGATGATGAAATAAATCTTTATACTTTAACAAGTATTTAGGGCGGCTCGGTGGTGCAGCGGTAGAGTTGCTGCCTCGCAGCGTCAGAGACCCGCGTTCGATCCTGACTACGGGCGCTGTCTGTACAGAGTTTGTACGTTCTCCCGGTTTCCGCGTGGGTTTTCTCCGGGTGCTCCAGTTTCCACCCACATCCTAAAGACGTACAGGTTTGTGGGTTAATTGGCTTCGGTAAAAATTGGAAACTTGTCCCTAGTGTGTAGGATAATGTCAGTGTACGGGGTGATCGCTGGTCGGCGCGGACGCGGTGGGCCGAAGGGCCTGCTTCCGCACTGTGTCTCTGAAATCTAAAGTAAAGTCTAAATGATGGCACTAATCTTTGTACTTGCACTAACTTGCCCTCACAGTCAAATTTGTTGGCTACGGTGTCATTATGGTTCAGAGAAACACACTGCTCTGCATGGAATTTGCAGGCTGCCTGGAGTCAGTAATATATTCGTGTTTGTTAGATCATGTGCAAGGTTAGAACAACAGCGATCCCTCTCTGTGTCAGTTTTGGTTGTGAGAATGGTAGAGGTTATCTTAAATAAAACTCGGCCTCAGAAGGAACAGCATCACCCGCAAGTGTGTAAAAAAAACTCAAGGGGTAAATTTATGCATCGCACCTAAACACTATTTATTACTAAAATGCAAATTAGTTTTGCTGTCTGTCCTTCAGATTTAATGGGGTATTGGTTTTAATTTTCTCACTGCCAGTGTTTCTAAGGAAACCACAGCCATTGTCAGCTTTTTCACTTTGCCAGAAGAAAGCTTTTACCTTAAATCTCCTTGCCTTTGGTGCCTTTTATTCCATCCCTCAAAAATTCCACTTAAAGCTACGCGAGCAGGCAGTTAATAAAATCTGGGCGCAGGAATATAAGAAATAAAAGCTCGTGGTTGACCTTTGGTCCCTGGTGCCTGCTCTCGTGATCTTTTCCCTCAGCACCATCTTCACAATCTATATACTAAAACTCTCGTCTTGTTTGTTTGTTTGTTCCTGAACTGCAGCCAAAACGGTACACGATAGCGCGACAATTCTGGCCCACCTTACTCACCGTCGTCCCTTTGGTGCTAATGGAAGAAGTTTCATTGAAATCGGTGTTATATTTTTAAAGTTATTCACATTTTAAAGTTTAAATCTATCTCCTAGGGAGGGAGGGGGGAGGGAGGGGGGGGAGGGAGGATAAGGGAAGTTGAGGGGGATGGAGTGAGGGGGAGGGGAAGGGGAGGGGGAGGGGGCGAGAGGGGGAGGGGGAGGAGAGGAGGTGAGGGGGGAGGGAGGGGGGAGGAGGGGGGAGGGAGGGGGAGGAGGGGGAGGGGGGTAGAGGGGGGAGGAGAGGATGTTGCACCAATGCAGGAGAGGTTTAAAATACTCTGCCCTCATAATATTTAATAATTAGAAAAGATGGTCTAGCAGAAATCAAAACTTTAATGGCTGAATGATACTTTTTTATCACATTACGGTGAAATTTATTAAATCTATCTCCTAGGGAGGGAGGGGGTGGAGGGAGGGGAGGGAGGGGAGGGAGGGGGGAGGGAGGAAGGTGGGAGGAGGGAGGATAAGGGGGGTTGAGGGGGATGGAGTGGGGGGGAGGAGAAAGGGGGGAGGGGGTGGAGGGGGAGAGGGGAGGGGAGGTGGGGGGAGGGAGGAGGGAGGGGGGAGGGGGGGAGAGGGGAGGGGGGGAGGAGAGGGTGCTGCACCAATGCAGGAGAGGTTTGGGCCCAACGGGTCCACTTGGTCCAGTATTTCTTCAAATCCCCAACCTCCAAAATCATTTGCTCTCCAGTCAAGAGTCAAGAGCGTTTCATTGTCCTGTGTTTCGAAAACAGAACAATGAAATTCTTACTTGCAGAATCATCGCAGGTCCATAAACACAGTAGCCAATAGATAACATGATAAACAAAGTTCAATACATTTTTGTAAACACAATAATTGTGCAAAAACAAACCACACTCCCTTGTGCAACCATGACAGTTTGTAGTTTGTAGTTTAGCTGGTGTGTGTCGTGATCAAGAACCTGATTGTCGTTGGGAAGAAGCTTTTCCTGAACCTGCACGTTACAGTTTTCAGGCTCCTATACCTACGTGTCCATGGCAGGAGTGAAATGAGAGCGTGGCCAGGGCGGTGTGGGCCTCTGATGACAACCTTTTTGAGGCAGCGCCTCCTCTGGACTCCTTCGACGGTGGGGAGGTCGGTACCCTTGATGGACTGGGCAATGCCCGACGTTTTTGTAATCTCTTTCGTTCTTGGGCGTTTGAGTTGCCAAACCAGTCCGTGATGCAACCAGTCAATAAGCTCTCTTCTGTACACCTGTACAAGTTTACAGAATCGCATCGATCTTCTAAGGAAGTAGAAGCGTTTAGTTTTAGTTTGAGAGATACAGCGCGGAAACAGACTCTTTGGCCCACCGAGTCCGCGCCGACCAGCGATCCCCACACATTCACACTATCCTACATGGACTAGGGGCACTATACTTGTATACCAAGCCAATTAACCTACAAACCTGCACGTCTTTGGAGTGTGGGAGGCAACCGATGATCTCGGAGAAAACCCATGCAGGTCACGGGGAGAACGTACAAACTCCGTACAGACAGCACCCGTAGTCGGGATCGAACCCTGGTCTCTGGCGCTGTAAGTGCTGTAAGGCAATGACTCTACTGCTGCGCCATCCTTGATGGGGTGTTGATGAGCTTTCTTCATGATCGCATCAACATGTTGGTCCCAGGATAGATCTTCAGATGTGCACGGCCAGGAACCTGAGAGTGGGTACTCTCTCCACCACCCACCCGTGGATGAAGACAGCCTCAGCCCCTTCGCTATCCTCTTCAGTGGAGAATTCCACAGATTCACCACCTTTTGGATGAAAGAATCTCTTACCATCTCTGTCCTGAATGGTACACCCTATATAGTGAGACTCTGATCTCTTGGTTGTAGACCAGCTTGCCAAACGATGCATCACTCTTGCATGTGCCCTGCCTCACCCTATGTGCGAATTGTGTATGATTACTTCTCATTCCCCAAACTCCAGCACCCTTGTAGATAGACACAAAATGCTGGAGTATCTCAGCGGGTCTGGCAGCATCTCCGGAGAAAAGAAATAGGGGACGTTTAGGGTCGAGACCCTTCTTCAGGCTCAATTTTGAATCTTTTATTGGATTTTGGGGAGAAGGTAAAACCGTGCGGGTTTGGGGAAGGATAAGGTTGGAGGCTGTGGAAGGCAGATAACGCAGGGCCGTTTTTACAGCATTATGGGCCCCCGGGCAAAGCAGTGTACTGGGGCCCCTACCGTTACTCTCCCCCACCCCCCTTTCCCTACCAGCCCCCCCCCTGTCGTGCCGGCGAAAAGCACTTACCGAAAAGCACTTAGCATGGACTTAGGGTGCTACATTGTTGCGAAAAGCACTTACAGATCGCTGTGAGAAGCACTTAGTGACCGAAAATGTTGCGAAAAAAGCACTTATTGAACCTACATTTTTAAAGTAGTATTTATTTATTGCAAGTCACTTAACATACACAGATCAGCATGGGGCCCCTATGCTCGTGGGCCCCCGGGCAAGTGCCCATCAGGCCCATGCGTTAAGACAGCCCTGAGATAACGTCAGAGATGGTCGACGAGGTAAAGGCCTGGTGCTCATCTGTGGGATCATGGTCCAGGGATAAGTAGGAGGAGGTGTCCGAGAGCTGGCGCCTGGCCCCAGAGGTCAGCTCGCCAGATTAACACGGCGCCTCGCTTGTCGGCAGGTTTGACCACTACCCCTGCCTTGTTTAATCTTTCTTCCCGGGGCAAATCCTCCTGCACCACACTCAACTTTTCTAGCACTCCCTCGATTGTCGGTAGACCCTCCTTCAGGTAGGGAGATCAGGCCTGAACAGCCTGAAGAAAGTTCCCGATGCGAAACATTACCTATCCATGTCCTCCAAGGTCGATGCTGAGTTACTCCAGCCAATCTCTTCAGACCCTTTTGTAAACCAGCATGTGCGGTTCCAAGTGTCACGATATAGAGTCGATATAACAGCACCAATTCTACTCTTGTGATGAAATTCTCTAGCAATAAAGGCCACAATAAAGCCTTCCTAATTGCTTGCTGCATCTTCGGAGTGTACAGAACGTGTAAGAAGTCAGGCTTGTATCTCCATTGCACTGCTTCAAGACCCCCCGAAGCACACTTCAAACAATCAGGGACACTTAAAGTACAGTTACTGCTACCATGTGGGTACCACACCAGCCAATGTCCACACAGCAAACTACCAGAGTGTTATGATAACCACCAAGTCATTCGCTTTCACATTGCAATTGAGACATCAGTCATGAACAGGACAATAATTCCTCTATTGAGGGCGTGCAGCGTAGGTTTACTAGGTTAATTCCCGGAATGGCGGGACTGTCATATGTTGAAAGACTGGAGTGACTAGGCTTGTATACACTGGAATTTAGAAGGATGAGAGGGGATCTTATCGAAACGTATAAGATTATTAAGGGGTTGGACACGTTAGAGGCAGGAAACATGTTCCCAATGTTGGGGGAGTCCAGAACAAGGGGCCACAGTTTAAGAATAAGGGGTAGGCCATTTAGAACTGAGATGAGGAAAGACCTTTTCAGTCAGACAGTTGTGAATCTGTGGAATTCTCTGCCTCAGAAGGCAATGGAGGCCAATTCTCTGAATGCATTCAAGAGAGAGCTAGATAGAGCTCTTAAGGATAGCGGAGTCAGGGGGTATGGGGAGAAGGCAGGAACAGGGTACTGATTGAGAATGATCAGCCATGATCACATTGAATGGCGGTGCTGGCTCGAAGGGCCGAATGGCCTCCTCCTGCACCTATTGTCTATTGTCTATTGTCTATTCTTCGCTGAAATCGTACCAAGGAGTATCTTCAGCGTCACAGAGACATCACGGAGAACAGGCCCTTCAGGCAGCCGGGCCTGTGCTAGCCAGCATGCTGTATAAAACAAGACACAAAGCGCTGGAGTAACTCAGCGGGACAGGCAGCATCTCTGGAGAGAAGGAATGGGTGACGTTTCCCTTCTTCAGACTGACACGAAACATCACCCATTCCTTCTCTCCCGAGTTGCTGCCTGTCCTGCTGAGTTACTACAGTAGTTTCAAATGTGTTGGGCGAGGGTTTCCTCTGGAATTCCCTGTGAGCGATGGTAAGTTAATTGTCCCTCTGTAAATTTCCCCCAGTGTGTGTGTTTGTTCACTGAGCAAATCTCATACACCTGACACACGATCACAGGAACACCTATCAACCCAACAACTCACCCTTGGCATCACCTGATAACGCGCGCCAGAACATTAACAAGCCAAGGTCACGTGGAATCACTTCACGCAGCATCAAGGCAGGTGCATGGATCGGCACCATACCCATATGGGCCACATGAGGGCAGGTGGGTCTGGCGTAGATGGGGCTTCTTGGTCAGCACGGTCAAGTGGGGCCGAAGGTTCTCTTTCCATGTTGTATGGCTCCAAGACTCAAACAGCAGGGAAAATGGAAACAGGCCCTTCGGCCCACAAGTCCATTTACACAAAACCTGCACTAATCCCATTTCATTTTCCTTACATTCCCATCACCTGTCCAACATTCCACCATTCAGTTCAAACCACAATGGTCAGTTAACCTGGCGAGCTCACGCGTCTTTGGGATGTGGGAGGAAAGTGGAGCGACCGGGAGAAACACGCATGACTAACCCACAGGGAACGTGCAGACTCCACACATTGAGCACCGGATGTCAGGATTGAACCCAGGTCAATCTGCCATGCAGCAGACGGCACCACAACACCATCCTTCACCTTCTCCATCTTTATTTTTGCAGTGTAATCCAAGCAGGCACAGAGCAAGAAATCTGCAGGGGTTCACTACAAGGCAGGTTGTAGAGCGTAGAGTCACACAGAGTGGAAACGGGCCCCTCAGCCAAACTTCCCACACCGACCAACGTGGCCCATCTACACTACTCCCACCTGCTTCTGTTTGCCCCATATCCCTCTAAACCTTTCCTACACACGTACCCGTCCAAGTGGTTTTTAAACGTTGTGATAGTACCTGCCTCAACTATCTCCTCTGGCAGCTCGTTCCATACACCTACCACCCTTAGTGTTATGAAGATGCCCCTCAGGTTCCTATTATGTCTTTCCCCCCTCACCTTAAACCAATGCCCTCTGGTTCTTGATTCCCCCACTCTGAGTAAAAGACTCTGTGAATTTACTCTATCAGCACGGTGGCGCAGCGGTAGAGTTGCTGTCTTACAGCGCCAGAGACCCTGGTTCAATCCTGACTACAGGTGCTGTCTGTACGGAGTTTGTACGTTCTCCCCTTGATCTGCGTGGATTTTCTCCGGGAAGCTTTGGTTTCCTCCCACACTCCAAAGACGTGCAGGTTTGTAGGTTAATAGAAGATAGACACAAAAAGCTGGAGTAACTCAGCAGGACAGGCAGTATCTCTGGAGACAAGGAATGGAGGAGACCTTGGACAGAAAGGTCTGTGTGGGAATGGGAAGGAGAATTAAAGTATTTAGCAACCTGTACGTCTTTGGAGTGTGGGAGGAAAGCAAAGCTTCCCGGAGAAGATCAGGAAGGTTCAGGCGGACTGAGCAAAGGTGTTCCGCGAAACGATCGGCCTGTCCACGTTTAGTTACCTGATCTCCCAGTTGCTAAACACTTTAATTCTCCTTCCCATTCCCACATAGACCTTTCTGTCCTAGGCCTCTTCCACTGTCCGAGTGAGGCTTATCGCAAATTGGAGGAACAGCATCTTATATTTCACTTGGGCAGCTTACAGCCCAGAGAGAGTTAGAGTTAGCTCTTAGGGCTAACAGAATCAATTGATATGGGGAGAAAGCAGGAACGGGGTACTGATTTTGGATGATCAGTCATGATCATATTGAATGGTGCTGGCTTGAAGGGCTAAATGGCCTACTCCTGCACCTATTGTCCATTTGTCCATGTTTCTATGTTTCTATGTTTCCCTCCATTGATCTAATCCAGTCCAACCTTGCCTTCACCAACTCTTCAATGTCCAAGGGGGGAGCAGTATAACTTGTTTAAACGGGTCTGACTAAACAAGATTGAACGTTTCCAGAGATGATCTAAATTCTCCCCATTTTTTGTTTAGTTTAGAGATACAGCACGGAGCCAGGCCCTTCGGCCCACTGAGTCATGCCGACCATCCATCACCCATTCACGCCAGTTCTATGTTATCCCACTTTCTCGTCCACTCCCTGCACACTGGGGGCAATGTAGAGAGGGCCAATTAACCTGCAAACCTGCATGTCTTTGGGTGATGGCAGGAAACCGGAGCATCTGAAGGAAACCCACGTGGTCCCAGGGAGAACATGCAAACTCCACACAGACAGCAGCCGAGGTCGGGATCGAACCCGGGTCTCTTGGAGGTGCTTGAAGTACTCTTCAATGTCCAAGCAGCTCACATCTGAAGAAGGGTCCTGATGTGAAACGTCACCCATTCCTTCTCTCCAGAGATGCTGCCTGTCCCGCTGAGTTACTCCAGCTTTTTGTGTCTATCTTCGGTTTAAACCAGCATCTGCAGTTCCTTGCTACACATTGTAGGTTAGTAGGCTTGGTTTAAATGTAAATTGCCCCTCATGTATTTTGGATAGCCAAAGGGCCTGTTTCCGCGCTGTATCTCTAAGTTACACTAAGAGTAAACTATACCTGTCATGATTTTACACACCTCCATAAGATCGCCCTTTGTCCTCTTGCGCTCGAAGGAACAAAGTCCTCGCCTGCCCAACCTTATAGCTCAGGCCCTGGGGCCCTGGCAACATCGTCGTAAAAGGTTAAGCACAATTACATCCCCCACATCACGGTGATTGACTCGGGTGCAAGTAGTTAAAGGCACCAAAGAAACAGCTCAGGATTCAGGTCAACCGAGCCCTCCGAATTATCGACACCTCACTACGTCCCCTACCCACCCATTCTTCTCCCTTTAATTTATTAGCTGGCTGATTAATTCAGTTAAAACCTGTATTGAATTGCATTGGTTTCAGGTAAACTCTATTCACAAAACGTCAAGTGAGCATAAAATATCACCAATCGCACAAGGAATGATAATAATTCACTTTAATAGAAAGCTCACAATGGATATTTAAATTGAAGCTTTGTTCCAAAGCAGGGGGTTAACCTCCACATACAGTGGAATCACACACACAGTGCATTTTTTGATCTTAAAGATAACAAATCTTGGCCAAATAATACACCGATTTTTATATTTTAAAAGAGCTTTTATAAATAACAAAATTTGGAACAGGCAGAGACCCCAGTCCTTTGCAATAGAGGATGGATTCTACATTGTACACATCACCCTGACTCCAGCGCCATGGTCTAATTAACCCATTTTGGTCAATAAACCATTAGTTTGTAGCAGCGAATGTTGATTATGGTTCCACGGGAAGGAAAAAAAAAAATAATAATTTATGGGATCGTTGACGGGCCAGTGAGTCAAATAAATATTTCCCCCTGCAAGATTTATCCAGCGACATTATGAGGTGAGGAGAGAGGATGACAGAGAAGAGGGAAGGGATCACTCTTAAAAAGACGGAAGAGCAGAGGGTTAGTGTGGTGAGGCTTCATTTAAACTAATAAAAATTTACTTCAAATCCTATATAGCTAATAAATCTCAAGGGCACATAACAGACCCCAGTAAAATCTGACTTAACATTATGTTAGTGCTATTAACAATATTTATGTGGACATCTCCGGGCGGGAATTGGGAAAGCTGGTAAAATACAGCAAAAAGAAACCGTGGTCCGAGTTTGACTTGCCCCTGGATGCCGGAAGCACCGGCTGGAAAGGTCGGAGGTCAGCCGCAAAACCAAGAGGTCAAACGTCACCTGGAGTCACGAGCAAGTTAGGGCTTGAGCCACCCAGGGTCGGGGAATCGAGAACCAGGGGACAGGGGTTGAAGGTGAGAGGGGAAGGATTTAATAGGGACCTGGCAGCACATAGAAACATAGAAACATGGACAATAGGTGCAGGAGTAGGCCATTAGGCCCTTCGAGCCAGCACCGCCATTCAATGTGATCATGGCTGATCATCCAAAAATCAGTACCCTGTTCCTGCTTTCTCCCCATATCCCTTGATTCCTTTATGCCCTCAGAGTTAGATCTACAGTAACTCTCTCTCGTACTGTACGGAGTTTGTACGCTCTCCCCGTGGCCTGCGTGGGTTTTCTCTGAGATCTTCATTTTCCTCCCACACTCCAAAGACGTACAGGTTTGTAGGTTAATTTTCTGGGCAAATGTAAAAATTGTCCCTAATGGGTGTAGGATAGTGTTAATGTGCAGGGATCGCTGGGAGGCGCGGACCCGGTGGACCGAAGGGCCTGTTCCTGCGCTGTATTTCTAAATCTAAATCTAAAAATAAAAAAATCTTAAATGCATGGTGGCGCAGCGGTAGAGTTGCCACTCCACAGCGCCTCAGACCCGGGTTCGATCCTGATCACGGGTGCTGTCCGTATAGAGTTTGTACGTGGCCTGCGTGGGTCTTCTCCGTGATCTCCGGTTTCCTCCCACACTCCAAAGACGTACAGGTTTGTAGGCTAATTGGCTTGCTATAATTGTAAATTGTCCCGAGGATAGGGAGTGAGTGAGGATAGTGTGAGTGTGCGGGGGTCACTGGTTGGCGCGGGCTCGGTGGGCCAAAGGGCCTATTTCCGCAGCGTATCTCTAACGTAGACGAATCTTTTCCACACAGAGGGTGGTGGATGTACGGAAGGAGCTGCCAGAGGAGGTAGCCAGCAGCCTCTTGCATTCCTGTGCATTGGATTTGCCGTACCAGACGCACAATGCAACCTGCCAGGATACTTGGTGCTTTCCAACAGATACTCTGTCTTTCCACGTTGTCTGATGTGGTGAGTGTTTTCAACATATTCTGTTATTATTTCAGATTTGCAGCATTCTGATTACTTTGATAATCAGCTAAACATGTGGAACTGATCAGCCCTCGTGAGTTAGCATCAGCTTCAGCCTCCAATAGAGTTGCTGCTTTACAGCGAATGCAGCGCCGGAGACTCAGGTTCGATCCTGACTATGGGTGCTGCACTGTAAGGAGTTTGTACGTTCTCCCCGTGACCTGCGTGGGTTTTCTCCGAGATCTTCGGTTTCCTCCCACACTCCAAAGACGTACAGGTATGTAGGTTAATTGGCTGGGTAAAATGTTTTAAAAAATTGTCCCTAGTGGGTGTAGGATAGTGTTAATGTACGGGGATCGCTGGGCGGCACGGACTTGGAGGGCCGAAAAGGCCTGTTTCCGGCTGTATATATATGATATGATATGATAATAGACTTTTGACAGTTCTCACTTCCCAATACTTCGTAAGAGGATGTGCTGCCTCACAGAGACCCGGGTTCGATCCTGACCTCGGCTGCTGTCTGTGTGGAGTTTGCATGTTCTCCCTGGGACCACGTGGGTTTCCTTCAGATGCTCCGGCTTCCTGCCATCACCCAAAGACATGCAGGTTTGCAGGTTAATTGGCCCTCTCTACATTGCCCCCAGTGTGCAGGGAGTGGATGAGAAAGTGGGATAACATAGAACTGGCGTGAACGGGTGATGGATGGTCGGCACGACTCAGTGGGCCGAAGGGCCTGGCTCCCTGCTGTGTCTCTAAACTAAACTTTAAAAATGGAGAGAATTAAGATCATCTCTGGAAACGTTCGATCTTGTTTAGTCAGACCCGTTTAAACAAGTTATATTGCTTCCCCCACTCACCATCCCTGCTCGACAGATGATGTGGACCCTGGAGAGACTGCACATGCTGGAATCTTGAGCAATAAAACAGGGGGCTGGAGGAACTCAGCGGGTCAAGCAGCATCTGTGCAAGGAAATGGACAGATAACGTTTTGGGGTTAATCCGCTTCTTCAGACTGATGGAGTGGAGACCGGAAACATGATGGTGTGAAGAATCTGGGCGGCACGGTGGCGCAGCGGCAGAGTTGCTGCCTTGCAGCGCCAGGGACACAGGTTCGATCCTGACTACGGGTGCTGCCTGTATGGAGTTTGTACGTTCTCCCCGTGACCTGCGTGGGTTTTCTCCGAGATCTTCGGTTTCCTCCCACACTCCAAAGACGTGCAGGTTTGTAGGTTAATTGGCTTGGTAAATGTAGAAATTGTCCCCAGTGGGTGTAGGAGAGTGTTAGTGTGCAGGGATCGCTGGTCGGCGCGGACCCGGTGGGCCGAAGGGCCTGTTTCCGCACTGTATCTCTAAATCTAAAAAAATCTAAAAATCCGCGCGGTATCGCCAATGCCAATAAATCTACAAACCTGCACATCTTTGGAGTGCGGGAGGAAACCGGAGATCCCAGAGAAAAACCCACGTAGTCACAGGGAGAACGTACAAACTCCGTACAGACAGCACCCGTAGTCAGGATTGAACCCGTGTCTCTGGCGCTGTGAGGCTTTAATTCTACTGCTGTGCCACCTTGCCATCCCTTCAGTAAAATTGTGCGTTTTGGGTAAAATTGTAGGTTTGTAGGTAAATTGGCTTGGTGTAAATGTTAAATTGTCCCTAGTGTGCGTAGGATAGTGCTCGTCTGTGGGGATCGCTGGTTGGCGTGGACTCGGTCGGCCGAAGGGCCTGTTTCTGCGCTGTACCTTTAAACTAAACTAAACAGCCCGGGCACTCACTGGGTGAATGAGGCAGGATGAGTGGGAGAGGGAGAAGGAGGGAGGGGCAGAGGGGAAGGAGGGATAGAGGCAAGGGATGGACGGAGGAGAGTGGAGCGGAGATGAGGAGTAGAAGGTGAGAGGGGCAAAGTTTAAAGGAGATGTGCGGGACAAGTTGTTTTACACATAGTGAGTGGTGTGCGCCTGGAACACGCTGCCAGGGGTGGTGGTGGAAGCAAATATGACAGTCGCCTTTACGGGGCTTTTGGATAAGCACATGGATATGCAGGGAATGGAGGGATATGGGTTACGTACAGGCAGATAACAATTGGTCTTGGTATCATGCTCAGCACAGACATTGTGGGCCGAAGGGCCTGTTTCCGTGCTATACTGTTCTGTGTTCTCGGTCCTATATTTCAGTGCTTGAAAAAAGTGTCAGCCCCTTGCGTCCCTGGAATGTGCATCCCGATTTCAACTGGAATTTAGAAGGATGAGAGGGGATCTTATCGAAACGTATAAGATTATTAAGGGGTTGGACACGTTAGAGGCAGGAAACATGTTCCCAATGTTGGGGGAGTCCAGAACAAGGGACCACAGTTTAAGAATAAGGGGCCGGCCATTTAGAACTGAGGTGAGGAAAATCCTTTTCAGTCAGAGTGGTGAATCTGTGGAATTCTCTGCCTCAGAAGGCAGTGGAGGCCAATTCTCTGAATGCATTCAAGAGAGAGCTAGATGGAGCTCTTAAGGATAGCGGAGTCAGGGGGTATGGGGAGAAGGCAGGAATGGGGTACTGATTGAGAATGATCAGCCATGATCACATTGAATGGCGGTGCTGGCTCGAAGGGCCGAATGGCCTCCTCCTGCACCTATTGTCTATTGTCTATAACCCCCACAAAACAAAAGATCAGTGGAGGGAATCCATCATACCCCTCGTTTCCCTCTCCCCTGACTGTCTGAAGAAGGGTCTCGGCCCAAAACATCACTTGTTCCTTCTGTCCAGAGATGCTGCCTGTCCCGCTGAGTGACTCCAGCACTTTGTGTCTATCCTCGGTGTAAACCAGCGTCTGCAGCTCCTCCATATCCATCAAATTGAAATCGGGCCTCATTCCTAATCCCCGTCGTGGGAATTAAAAAGTGCAGGGCTGAGCAAGAGAACAACTTGGAAATCACATCAGACTTCAAACGCCTGAATCATATATCGCCCTGCAAATTATTTTCTCAAGAAAAAAACAGACTTTGTTTTTTTTAATAATGGTGTGCCATAAATAAGTTGAAAATGTCAAATAATGGATGTGATGTTTGCAATGGAGGCTTAGAAATTGTGAATTTGAGAAGCCACAATATTAAAATTTCCCCTTCCCTTTGTCATCTGTAGTTTTAATATTATTTTAATATGAGACTTTGGAGTTCTTAGATCCCAAGTCAAGGTACAAGTGTTTACCGACCTGTGACAATATGCAAATTGCAAGGGTTTCACACTGTTATAAACTCAGAATGGGTTCCTGAGCAATTTCCGACTGACTTTAATATCCACACTCACGCTAATATTAGCAGGCGATCGGCTCACCAGAGTATTTAATCATTCACTTTCCATGCATCTTGTGCAAAGACCTGCTCATCAATTGTGCCCAACCCCAGTTGCTTCTTAAGGCAAGGAATAATGTCGCCGGCATTTACAAAATACATGTGTATAAAATATAGAGCTCCGGGTGGGGAAGGGTTCGTACATTTATCAGTCTGCCGTGTGAGGAACCTGCTTTATAAATCTTTAGACGGCCAATGTCCTGACTAATGGCATCTTTACAAACTTGAATTAATCAGGTTTGAAATTAAGGATGAAGACACAGGGAGCCACAGATGTTTAGTTTGGTTTGGTTTAGTTTAGCTTATCATCACGTGTACCGAAGTACACTGAAAAGCTTTAGTTGCGTGCTAGAAACATAGAAACATAAAGGAGAATAGGTGCAGGAGGAGGCCATTTTGCCCTTCGAGCCAGCACCGCCATTCAATGTGATCATGGCTGATCATCCAAAATCAGTACCCTGTTCCTGCTTTTTCCCCATATCCCTTGATTCCGTTAGCTCGAAGAGCTAAATCTAACTCTCTCTTGAAAACATCCAGTGGATTGGCCTCCACTGCCCTCTGTGGCAGAGAATTCCACAGATTCACAACTCTCTGGGTGAAAAAGTTTTTCCGCATCTCAGTCCTAAATGGCCTACCACTTTTTCTTAAACTGCGACCCCTGGTTCTGGACTGCCCCAACATCGGGAACATTTTTCCTGCATCTAGCCTGTCTAATCCTTTAAGAATTTTATGTTTCTATAAGATCCCCTCTCACCCTTTGAAATTCCAGTGAATACAAGCCCAGTCGACCCATTCTTTCATCATATGTCAGTCCCACAATCCTGGGAATTAACCTGGTGAACCTACGCTGCACTCCCTCAATAACAATAATGTCCTTCCTCAAATTAGGAAACCAAAATTGCACACAATACTCCAGGTGCAGTCTCACCAGGGCCCTGTACAACTGCAGTAGGACATCTTTGCTCCTAAACTCAAATCCTCTAGCAATGAATGCCAACATGCCATTAGCTTTCTTCACTGCCTGCTGTACCTGCTTGCTTACTTTCAGTGACTGATGTACAAGCACACCCAGGTCACGTTGCACCTCCCCTTTTCCTAATCTGACACCATTCAGATCATAATCTGTCTTCCTGTTCTTGCCACCAAAGTGGATAACCTCACATTTATCCACATTATACTGCATCTGCCCACTCACCCAACCTGTCCAAGTCACCCTGCAGCCTCAAAGCATCCTCATCGCAGCTCACACTACCACCCAGCTTTGTATCATCCACAAACTTGGAGATGTCACATTTAATTCCCTCGTCTAAATCGTTTAGTATATATTGTAAATAACTGGGGTCCCAGCACCGAGCCTTGAGTCACCCCACTAGTCACTGCCTGCCATTCTGAAAAGGACCCATTGATTCCTACTCTTTACTTCCTGTCTGCCAACCAGTTCTCTATCCATGTCAATACCTAACCCCCAATACCATGTGCTCTAATTTTGCACACTAATCTCTTGTGTGGGACCTTGTCAAAGGCTTTTTGAAAGTCTAGATACATCACATCCACTGGCCCTCCCTTATCCATTCTACTTGTTACATCCTCAAAAAAATCCAGAAGATTAGTCGAGCATGGTTTCCCCTTCATAAATCCATGCTGACTTTGACCAATCCTGTCACTGCTTTCCAAATGCGCTGCTATAACATCTTTATAAGAAAATAACTGCAGATGCTGGTACAAATCAAAGGGTATTTATTCACAAAATGCTGGAGTAACTCAGCAGGTCAGGCAGCATCTCGGGAGAGAAGGAATGGGTGACGTTTCGGGTCGAGACCCTTCTTCAGACTGATTAACATCTTTAATAATCGACTCAAGCATCTTCCCCACTACCGATGTAAGGCTAGCTGGACTATAATTCCCCATTTTCTTTCTCCCTCCTTTCTTAAAAATATGGAGTTACATTGGCTATCCTCCAGTCCACATGAACTGATCCAGTCGAGAGAACATTGGTGAATGATCACCAAAGCATCCATGATTTCTAGGGCTACCTCCTTGAGTACTCTTGGATGCAGACCATCAGGCCCTGTGGATTTATCTGCATTCAGTCCCAACAGTTTACTTAACGCAATTTCCTGACTAATGTGGATTCCCTTCAGTTCTTCCCCCCCCCCCCCCCCCCCCCCCCCCCACCCTCCAAGATCTTAGATCCCCTAGTATTTCTGGGAGATTGTTTGTGCCTTCCTTAGTGAAGACAGAACCAAAGTACTCTGCCATTAACTGTTCTGCCATTTCCTTGTTTCCCCTTTTTAAATTAACCTGTCTCTGATTGTAAGGGATCTACATTTGTCTTCACTAATCTTTTCCTTTTTACATATCTAAAGAAGCTTTGAGAGTCCGTTTTTATGTTCAGCTAGCCAGTCAGCGGAAAGACTATACATGATTACAATCGAGCTGTCCACAGTGTACAGGTACATGATGAAGGGAATAACGTTGAGTGCAAAGTAAAGATGAATGGCCAGCATGGACTTCAAGTGGACATAGTCCAATTAAAGATGGTCCAGGGGTCTCCAGTGAGGTAGATGGTAGCTCAAGACCACTGTCTAGATGTTGCTAGGATGATTCAGTACAGTGCTGGTGTACCAAATAAAGGACAAAAAGTGCTGGACTAACTCAGCAGGTCAGGCAGCATCTCTGGAGAACATGGATGGGTGATGTTTTGAATTGGGACCCTTCTCCAGACTGGATACCTTGTCCATGTCACTCATAATTTTACATATCTCATTCAGGCCTTCCCACAGCCTCCAACACTCTGGAGAGAACAATTCAACCTCTCCTCATAGCTAATACCCCTAATCCAGGCATGGTCCTGGCAAACCACTCTCTCCAAACCCTCCACATCCTTCCTGGAATTAGGCAACCACAACCGCACACAATACTCCAAAAGCAGCCGAACTAAGGTTTTATAAAGTTACCACACAACTTCCCCTCATCCTACACAACTTCCCCTCATCCCTCAACTCCCTACCACCTCTCTGACTTCCCATCGCCCAGTGACTGACCACCACACCAACTCCCCCACCTCCCCCACCAACCCCCCCCCCCCCCCCCAACCATATATCTCTCCCTCCTAACCCCATTCTCCTGCCTTCTCCCCAAAACACCCATACTGATCAATGGAAGGACTGGTCAGAAGCCTCCTGTATGACCCTGGGACCTGTACCTCCAACAACAGGCACCGCACAATACCAGAGAAGCTCCAGCAATAGTATTGCTGCAGGATCCAAGGACAGGAGAAGTCAACATCTCCAGGCTACATTCCCTGGCCTCAAGCTCCAACCTAGGCCCGGCTGATCCAAGGAGCAGGCCACACCATGCCCAAATATACCTCAACTCCATCAGTTCAATCCCCCGCCAAGACGATCAACAACTCCACAACTCAGCTCCACAAGCCAGTATTAGCAGTGGTGATAATGAAACCACTGTGGCATTGGAGAACTACATTGAACACTGTGTAACTTTGTCGGCACCCTATACGCGGTGATTCTTTGCATACTTTGTGTATGGATATGCAAAACAAAGAGTTTTACTGCGAATTATTATCGCAGGTGATGCAGATGCAGTTTAATGTGGATAAGTGTGAGGTTATCCACTTTGGTGGTAAGAATAAGAAGGCAGGTTTATTATTTGAATGGTGTCAAGTTAGGAAAAGAGGACGTACAATGAGATCTGGGTGTCCTAGAGCATCAGTCACTGAAAGGAAGCATGTAGGTACAGCAGGCAGTGAAGAAAGCCAATGGAATGTTGGCCTTCATAACAAGAGGAGTTGAGTATAGGAGCAAAGAGGTCCTTCTGCAGTTGTACAGGGCCCTAGTGAGACCGCACCTGGAGTACTGTGTGCAGTTTTGGTCTCCAAATTTGAGGAAGGATATTCTTGCTATTGAGGGCCTGCAGCGTAGGTTTACTAGGTTAATTCCTGGAATGGCGGGACTGTCATATGTTGAAAGACTGGAGCGACTAGGCTTGTATACACTGGAATTTAGAAGGATGAGAGGGGATCTTATCGAAACGTCTAAGATTATTAAGGGGTTGGACACGTTAGAGGCAGGAAACATGTTCCCAATGTTGGGGAAGTCCAGAACCAGGGGCCACAGTTTAAGAATAAGGGGTAGGCCATTTAGAACGGAGATGAGGAAAAACTTTTTCAGTCAGAGAGTTGTAAAACTGTGGAATTCAATGCCTCAGAAGGCAGTGGAGGCCAATTCTCTGAATGCATTCAAGAGAGAGCTAGATAGAGCTCTTAAGGATAGCGGAGTCAGGGGGTAAGGGGAGAAGGCAGGAACGAGATACTGATTGAGAATGATCAGCCATGATCACATTGAATGGCGGTGCTGGCTCGAAGGGCCGAATGGCCTCCTCCTGCACCTATTGTCTATTGGCACAATCGTGAGGAGTCGTCAATGAATCGTAGCGGTTCTCGGCGCCTCGCGGAAAAAACCTTCCTGCTAGAAACTTCTTGGCGATGGCTGGCTTGTCGCCGGGTATCGGAGCTTATTGCGGGCGCTGTCTGTCGCACGCTGTCGCGGGATCTGCCCGGTTGTCCCAGACGCATTTAGAAGCACGTAATATTAAATTTAGAAAAAGGCATTTGAAGATACCAGAAGATAGTTTTAGTTTAACCAATTTATTTACCGTCAGGACATTTGTCGGGGAGATTGGAGGCGACAGTTTGACGGTCAGGTGAGCGTGGGAATTCCGCGATGTTTCCGAAGACGGTGTAATCTCTCAGCCAGGTGCTAGTTTCGCAACAACAAAAAAAAACTCTTGTCGACCTGACTCGGCATTGTCGTGGTCATTGTCGTGGTCATTGTCGTGGTCATTGTCGTGGTCATTGTCGTGGTCATTGTCGTGGTCATTGTCGTGGTCATTGTCGTAGGGCGAAAGAAAATTTCGGCCATCTGCTACGACTTTGACAGTCGCCGGCAGTCGCCTTAAAAATGGCGGCTATAGTGAACAATCGGCAATAACGGACACTGTTCCCCACCCCCCCGGTCTGTTATAATGAGGGCTTACTGTACAGTACTGAGGGAGCGTTACACTGGAGACCATATTCCTTACTACAGTACTGGAGGAGGTGTTAGTGCAGTGTTGGGGGAGTGTCACAATGCAAAATGTCTCCCTTAGTGCAATACTAGGTTAATTCCCGGAATGGCGGGACTGTCATATGTTGAAAGACACTAGAATTTAGAAGGATGAGAGGGGATCTTATCGAAACATATAAGATTATTAAGGGGTTGGACATGTTAGAGGCAGTAAACATGTTCCCAATGTTGGGGGAGTCCAGAACCAGGGTCCACAGTTTAAGAATAAGGGCATTTAGAATGGAGATGAGGAAAAACTTTTTCAGTCAGAGAGTTGTAAATCTGTGGAATTCACTGCCTCAGAAGGCAGTGGAGGCCAAGTCTCTGAATGCATTCAAGAGAGAGCTAGGTAGAGATTGAGAATGATCAGCCAGGATCACATTGAATGGTGGTGCTGGCTCGAAGGGCGAATGGCCTACTCCTGCACCTATTGTCCATTGTCTATTGTCTAAAGTAGCATTCATTCATTCAGATGCTTTCTTACAAAGAAAGACTCAAGATGCTAGAGTAACATAGCAGGTCAGGCAACATCTGTGGAGAACATGGCGAGGTAACCTTTCAGGTCGGGACCCTTAGTCAGACTGGAAACTGTGGCATTGATAGGGCAGGAATCTACTTTAGACTTTGGAGATACAGCGTAGAGAAAGGCCCTTCGGCCCACCGAGTCCGCACCGACCAGCGATCACCCCATACACCGACACTGTTCTACTCACTAGCGCCAATTTACAATCTCTACCGAAGCCAATTAGCCTACAAACCTGTACGTCTTTGGAGTGCGGGAGGAGACCGGAGCACCCGGAGAAAGCCCACGCTGTCACAAGGAGAACGTACAAACTGCAGACAGCACCCTTAGTCAGGATTGAACCCAGGACTCTGGAGCTTTAAGGCAGCAACTCTACCGTTGTGCCACCAATCTCCATTGTAAACGACTGTCCCCTAACCTGCTCACAATGTCCCCTTGTCCGTGACTCTCCCACCAGTGGAATGGTCTCAGCATCGGCCCTGTCAAACTCCTCACAACCTTTTACGTTTCAATAAAACCACCTCCGTACCCCAAAGAACACAGATCTAATGACTCAAGCCTTTGGCGCTGGGACAGGTGTACGATGCAAAGTATGTCTCACACAGCGGAAAAAAACCCTCCCTGCACCAATGCTTCCCAATCCCTCAGCAACGGCCTTGGACTAAGTTCCCATCCGGAGACGGGCAAGAAGGCCCCGGTTAAGCCTAACTTTAACCAGGGCACACCTACCGCCCAGCCAATGCCACCGAATTGGTGAGCGGTCAAAAATAATCCAAACTCATGCTGGAGCAGGTGTCAACAGGAAGGAGATCTATGAAGAAAATTCTTGGCAGTTACAGATGTTTACAAGATCAGTCTGATTTATTGTCCAGCTTGCCTTCGGGCAGCAAACCACCATTTTGTTGTGGTTGGTGTCATCTGAAGGAGGCGGTAAGGAATACAGGAGCAGTTCTCTATTGATTTTGCATCATTCCCACTGTGGACATTTTATGGTCTATTATGCAGCAGTTATTGCCTATTCCCATCACAGTTGTAAAGAAAATAAATGGACAGTCTGACCTTGGCAATATGTAGATATTGAAATATTATTAACGGCCCAAATTGAAGGATTTTGAACTCGACTGTACATGAAGTGCCAACCAGAGAACGATAAGCGTTTGCTCAAAGTTGCAAAGATTATGGATGTACCTGACGCAAACTTTATTTTAAAACTCATACGTGCCATAAACTCTCAGCTGCAGCACAGTACTTCACTAGACATATTAAATGTTGTTTTAGGGGTCCATTTTATTTGGGGAAACCTATTCTGCTTAGAAGCAGAATAAAGAATGCAAAAATATTTAATATTTCCCTCTAAAAACAAGTTAAACTCATACAGCACGGAAGCAGGCCCTTCGGCCCACCACGTTCATGCCAGCCGAGATGCCCGATCCATACTGGTCCCATTTACCTGTGTTTGGCCCATTTCCCTCTAAACCTGTCCTATCCATGTGCCTGTGCGATGCCCACTTACCTGTCTGATACCATAACAGCACGGTGGCACAGCTGGCAAAGCTGCTGCCTCACAGCGCCAAAGACCCCAGTTTGGTCCTAACCTCGGGGTGCTGTCTGTGTGGAATTTGCACGTTCTCCCTGTGACCGCGTGGGTTTCCTCCGGGTGCTCCGGTTTCCTCCCACATCCCAAAGACGTGCGGTCTTGTAGGTTAATTGAACTCTGTAAATTGCCCCTAGTGTGCAGGGAGTGGACGAGGAAGTGGGATAACATGGAACTGGTGTGAACGAGAGATTGAAGGTCGGTGTGGACTCTCTGGGCCGAAGGGCCATTTTCCATGCGGTATCTCTAAACTAAATTTAAACTATATGCTGTGATTGTGCCTGCCACAAATACTGGCAAACACGTGTAGGAAAAGAAACTGCAGACGGTGGTTTAAATCGAAGGTAGACACAAAATGCTGGAGTAACTCAACGGGTCAGGCAGCATCTCTGGAGAGAAGGAATGGGTGACGTTTCGGGTCAAGACCCTTCTTCAGCAACGCTAACCCATATAGCCACCACCCTCTGTGTGAATCTGTCTGAACTCAGTACATGTACTAGCAAAGGGAAGGAATGCAGTTCTGACCTGAAGTGCAAATATTGTGTATTTCTCTTTACAGATGCTGCCTGACCTGCCAAATGTGTTTCCAGCTGTTTCTGCTATTGTGCGTAATCCCTTGTAGCGACAAACAGGGGATGCAGAGATTTGACTGCAGACTTTAGACACCCAGCGTGGAAACAGGCCCTTCGGCCCACCGAGTCCGTGCTGACCAGCGATCACCCTGTACACCAGCTCCATCCTACGTACTAAGGACGATTTACAATTTACAGAGCCAATCAAACCTGCACGTCTTTGAAGTGTGGGAGGAAACCGGAGCACCCGGAGAAAACCCACCCGGTCACATGGAGAACGTACAAACTCTGCGCAGACAGCACCCGAGGTCAAGATTGAACCCGGGTCTCTTGCGCTGTAAGGCAGCAACTCTACCGCTGCGCCACCATGCCGCCCCCTTGTCTGTATATACATTTAGAGGGAGGCCATTCAGCCTATGCTGGTACTGCTAGCCCAACAGGAGCTGTTTAGACCAATCCCAGTCTTTGCAGCCATTTTCTAAGCACTTGAAAGATTTTCTACCTCCACACCTTTCCTGGTGAGCAGTTGTGGGGCTGTGAGCAAGGGGTGGGGATTGGATTATGGCTTTAAAACGGTGCATTTCTTGTTTTAACGTATTAAAAAAACTACAGAACACTGAACAGCGCAGCACAGGAACAGGTCAAGCCCACGATGTCAAGGCCATCCACTATCCACCTGCATAGAACCCATATCGCTACATTCCCTGCAAATCCAAGTGTCTTTTCAATAGACAATAGACAATAGGTGCAGGAGGAGGCCATTCGGCCCTTCGAGCCAGCACCGCCATTCAATGTGATCATGGCTGATCATTCTCAATCAGTACCCCGTTCCTGCCTTCTCCCCATACCCCCTGACTCCGCTATCCTTGAGAGCTCTATCTAGCTCTCTCTTGAATGCATCCAGAGAATTGGCCTCCACTGCCTTCTGAGGCAGAGAATTCCACAGATTTACAACTCTCTGACTGAAAAAGTTTTTCCTCATCTCAGTTCTAAATGGCCTTCCCCTTATTCTTAAACTGTGGCCCCTTGTTCTGGACTCCCACAACATTTGGGAACATGTTTCCTGCCTTTAACATGTCCAACCCCTTAATAATCTTATACGTTTCGATAAGATCTCCTCTCATCCTTCTAAATTCCAGTGTATACAAGCCTAGTCGATCCAGTTTTCAATGCCGCTAACGTACCTGGAGAGGGGGTGTACCAGAATGATGCCTGGAGAAGGGGTATTTGCTACAGGGAGAGGTTGGGCAGCCGTGGATTGGCTGTGTTGACAACCCCTGGCAGCTCGTTCCAGGCACTCACCACCCTCTCTGTGAAAAAAAATCTTCCCCCCCCCCCCCCCGCATCTCCTTTAAACTTTGCCCCTCTCAACTTAAAGCTATGCCCTCCAGTATTTGATATTTCCATCTTGGGGAAAAGATTCAGGTTGTCTTCCCTACCCGTGCCTCTCAAAACTATACATACTTCTCTCAGGTCTCCCCGGAACCATCGAAGTCTGCCCAACCTCTCCCTGTAGCTGCCACCCACTAATCCAGGCATCATCATTCTGGCAAACCCCTTCCCAAAGCCTCCACATCCTTCTGGTAATGAGACCACCAGAACTGCCCCCAAATGCGGCCTGACCCAGATCCTACAAAGCTGCATCATGACTTCCTGACTCTAATACTCTATGCCCCACCTATGCAAGCAAGAATACCTGATGCCTTTTTTTACCAGTTTATCTACTTGTGTTGGTACTTTCAGGGAGCTATGGACTTGCACCCCAAGTATCCCTCTATACATCATTGCTGTTAAGGGCGATGCCATTAATTGTACATTTTCCCCTTTCACCTCCCAACGTGCCACACCTCACACTCGTTCAGATTAAACTCCATCTGCCATTTCTCTGCCCATTTCTGCAGCGGATCTAAATCCCTCTGAATATTTTGACAGCCTTGCTCACAGTCCCCGACCCTCGCGATCTTGGTGCCATCTGCAAACTTACTAACCAACCCGTCTAGGTTTACGCAAAAGTCATGTATACGTGTCATATGCAGCACCAATCCCTGCGGAACACCACTGGTCACCGACCTCCGGCCTGAACGTTGGCCTTTCACCACAACCCTGTGTCTCGTGATGCCAACATACATAATCATGATCCATATCACTCTGTCCCCTGCATATCCACGTGCCTCTGACTAAAGAAATTCCACGTCCTTTTATTCTGAGGCTATGACCTCTGGTCCTCCACTCTCCCACTGGTGGAAACATCCTCTCCACGTCCACTCTACGCAGGCCTTTCACAATTGGGTACGTTTCAATGAGGTCCCCCACTCATCCTTCTAAACGCCAGTGAGTAAAGGCCTAGTGCCATCAAATGCTCATCATATTATCGTCATTAACCCAATCGTTGCTATTGAAGGCGTGCAGCGTAGGTTTACTAGTTTAATTCCTGGAATGGCGGGACTGTCATATGTTGAACGACTGGAGCAACTAGGCTTGTATACACTGGAATTTAGAAGGATGAGGAGATCTTATCGAAACGTATAAGATTATTAAGGGGTTGGACATGTTAGAGGCAGGAAACATGTTCCCAATGTTGGGGAAGTCCAGAACAAGGGGCCACAGTTTAAGAATAAGGGGTAGGCCATTTTTACTGAGATAAGGAAAAACTTTTTCAGTCAGAGAGTTGTGAATCTGTGGAATTCTCTGCCTCAGAAGGCAGTGGAGGCCAATTCTCTGAATGCATTCAAGAGAGAGCTAGATAGAGCTCTTAAGGATAGCGGAGTCAGGGGGTATGGGGAGAAGGCAGGAACGGGGTACTGATTGAGAATGAAGGGCCGAATGGCCTCCTCCTTCACCTATTGTCTATTGTCTATTGCCTATTGTTCCTGGGATCATTATCAGAATAAAAGGACGTACCTCCTCTAGACCCACTCTAACGGCAGCACATCCTTCCTCAGATATGCCCCCCCCCCCCCCTCGAATTGCTCACAACAAACCAAATGCGACGTCTCAAACCACTTTCAAAGGATATTGGCCAAGTCAGTGGATATTTGCAAGGCACAGATAGAATATATTCTTGATTAGTGCGGGTGTCAGGGGTTGTGGAGAGAAGGGAGGAGAATGGGGTCAGGAGGGAGAGATGAATCAGTCATGATTGAATGGAGGAGTAGACCTGCTGGGCCGAATGGCCTAATGCTGCTCCTATCACTTGCCCCCAGCACCCTCTGAACCGCACAGGATGAGAGAGCTGAACACGTGGGGAGTGTTGCAGAAGTAATTACTGTTCGTCTCACACATCTTAATAATCCCATTTTATTAAAAGAGCAGAATTATAATTTGTGAAAACACTGAATATTTTATCAGCATGCAGCCTAATGTTCTTTCCCCAGTTTCAACAGATCAATTTAAAACTCTAAGGCACAATTAACAGGTATCCAGACATTTAACATAGATCATGAGGAAGAGCGTTTTGAAGAGACCTTTGATAGCTCAGCTGCCTTGACAAGTTCTATTTTTGTCGGCTGTTTAACTAGCGAGAGGTTCTTAGTAACCCAAACTGACTGCAAGAAGGAATTTAAATTTTACATTTGTTGCACATGTTTCAAGAGATAACAATGGAGCAGATGCTCTGGAGAGTTCTGTCGACACAAGAGTCGTAGAGAGAGAGAGTCATAGAGTGATACGGTGTGGCAACAGGCCCTTCGGCCCAACTTGCCGACTAGGCTTGTATACACTGGAATTTAGAAGGATGAGAGGGGATCTTATCGAAACATATAAGATTATTAAGGGATTAGACACGCTAGAGGCAGGAAACATGTTCCCGATGTTGGGGGAGTCCAGAACCAGGGGCCACAGTTTAAGAATAAGGGGTAGGCCATTTAGAACGGAGATGAGGAAAAACGTTTTCACTCAGAGAGTTGTAAATCTGTGGAATTCTCTGCCTCAGAAGGCAGTGGAGGCCAATTCTCTGGATGCTTTCAAGAGAGAGCTGGATAGAGCTCTTAATGATAGTGGAGTCAGGGGGTATGGGGAGAAGGCAGGAACAGGGACAGGGCGGTCACGGTGGCGCAGCGGTAGAGTTGCTGCCTTACAGCGAATACAGCACCGGAGACCCGGGTTCGATCCCGACCACAGGTGCTGTCTGTACGGAGTTTGTACGTTCTCCCCGTGACCTTCGGTTTCCTCCCACACTCCAAAGACGTACCGATTTGTAGGTTAATTGACTCGGTAAATGTAAAAATTGTCCCTAGTGGGTGTAGGATAGTGTTAGTGTGCGGGGATTGCTGGGCGGCGCGGACCCGGTGGGCCGAAAGGGCCTGTTTCCGCGCTGTTTCTCTAAACTAAAGTAAACTGATTGTGAATGATCAGCCATGATCACATTGAATGGCGGTGCTGGCTCGATGGGCGGAATGGCCTACTCCTGCACCTATTGTCTATTGTCTATTGTCCATTGCCCACACCGGCCAACATGTCCCAGCTACACTAGTCCCACCTGCCTGTGTTTGGCCCACATCCCTCTAAACCTGTCCAATCCATTTACCTGTCTAACTGTGTCGGAAAGAAAACTGCAGATGCTGGTTTAAATCAAAGGTAGACACAAAATGCTGGAGTAACTCTGCGGGTCATGCAGCATCTCGGGAGAGAAGGAATGGGTGATGTTTCGGGTCCCGAAACGTCACCCATTCCTTCTCTCCAGAGATGCTGCCTGACCCGCAGAGTTACTCCAGCATTTTGTGTCTACCTGTCTAACTGTTTCTTAAACATTTGGATAGTCCCTGCCTCAACTACCTCCTCATTGAGTTGAGGCTGCTGATGTTCGAATCTGGAGCAAAGAACAAAGCAAACTGCTGGAGGACCTCAGCGGGTCAAGCAGCGTCTATGGGGGCGGGAGGAAGGAATGGGTTACGGATCGGGTCGAGACCCTGCATCAGGACCGTGGGCACTCGACGATTCCTGGTCTAGCCTCTGAATAAGACAGGGCTTTTTACATGGATGACAGTGTGGCGCAGCAGGTAAAGCTGTTAAAGCACCAGAGACCCGGGTTTGATCCCGACCTCTGGCGCTGTCTGTGTGGAGTTCGCATGTTCTCCCTGGGACCGAGTGGGTTTCCTCCTGGTACTCCGGTTTCCTGCCACATCTCAACGACATGTGGGGTTTTATGTTAATTGGCCCTCTGTAAATTGCCCCTGGTGTGTAGGGAGTGGATGAGAAAGTGGAATGACACAGAACTAGTGTGAGCGGGTGATCGCAGCGTGGACACGGTGGGCAGAGAGGCCTGTTTCCATGTTGTATTTTTATAAGCTCAAGAGAACAATGCAGAGCAGACCTGCTGAACTTGCATCAGGCTGGACACCAGGGCCATTGGGAATTGCAATACAGTGGGCCATTCACAGCTTAAAGGATGGTGGATGGTTCCCAGAATCAGACTTGAAGGGCAGTGAGTCTGTGGAATTCATTGCCACAGAGGGCTGCAGACTCCAAGTCAGTGGGTATTTTTAAGGTGCAGACTGATAGATTCTTGATTAGTTCGGGTGTTAGGAGATATGGTAGGGGACACGGTAGCGCAGCGGTAGAGTTGCTGCTTTACAGCGAATGCAGCGCCGGAGACTCAGGTTCGATCCTGACTACGGGTGCTGCACTGTAAGGAGTTTGTACGTTCTCCCCGTGACCTGCGTGGGTTTTCTCCGAGATCTTCGGTTTCCTCCCACACTCCAAAGACGTACAGGTATGTAGGTTAATTGGCTGGGTAAATGTAAAAATTGTCCCTAGTGGGTGTAGGATAGTGTTAATGTGCGGGGATCGCTGGGCAGCACGGACTTGGAGGGCCGAAAAGGCCTGTTTCCGGCTGTATATATATGATATGATATGATATGGGGAGAAGGTGGGGGAAAGGAGTTGAGAGGGAAAGATAGATAGAAACATAGAAACATAGAAAATAGATGCAGGAGGAGGCCATTTGGCCCTTCGAGCCAGCACCGCCATTCATTGTGATCATGGCTGATCATCTACAACCAGCAACCTGTGCCTGCCTTCTCCCCATATCCCTTGATTCCATTAGCCCCTGGAGCTCTATCTAACTCTCTTTTAAATTCATCCAGTGATTTGGACTCCTCTACCTTCTGTGGCAGAGAATTCCACAAATTCACAACTCTCTGGGTGAAAAGGTTTCTTCTCACCTCAGTTTTAAATGGCCTCCCCTTTATTCTTAGACTGTGGCCCTTGGTTCTGGACTCCCGCAACATTGGGAACATTTTGCCTTCATCTAGCTTGTTCAGTCCTTTTATAATTTTATACATCTCTATAAGATCCCCTCTCATCCTTCTATACTCCAGTGAATACAAGCCTAGTCTTCCCAATCTTTCCTCGTATGGCAGTCCCTCCATCCCAGGGATTAACCTCTTGGACTATGCTGCACTGCCTCAATAGCAAGGATGTCCTTCCTCAAATTAGGAGACCAAAACTGCACACATGATTGAATGGCGGAGTAGACTAGATGGCCTAATTCTGCTCCGATAACCTATGAACTCATAACTGGAGGTCACAAAGAGTCAGAAGCAACCAGAGGGACCCTTGGCTCCACACAGCATAACCACAGGACTGTTACTCACCTGCCATAGATTCCCACTCCTGAACAAACCCACTCTCCTCTCAACACATTCACACCATCAAGCTCCATGCTGCATCAGATACGTGTTTAGTTTCAGTTTAATTTAGTTCTGTTCAAAGAGACAGCATGGAAACAGCCCCTTCAGTCCACTGAGTCCATGCCGATCCTCGATTTCCCGACTTCTCACCATCTGCACTTCACGATGCCTCAAAAAGCCAACTTAATCAAAGACCTATCCCACCCCGGTCATCCCCTCTTCTCCCCACTCCCATCTGGCAGAAGATACAGAAGCTTGAAACTGCACAGCACCAGACTCAGAAACAGCTTCTTCCCCACTGTTATCAGGCTTCTGAATGATCCTTCTACAAGCCAAGTTACTGACCAATTCACCTCTACCCCATTGCGGACATTGGACTTTGTCTATGGAACTGATGCGCTACAATGCTAAGAACTATATTCTGCACTCTGTATCTTCCCCCTTTGCTCTACCTATTGTACTTGAGTTTGATCTGATTGTGTCTGTGCATGGCAACCATTTCTGTGGTTGGGGAATCAGGAACAAATTCATTTGAGCTGGTCTTTCAGGAGTGAAATTAAGAAATGTTTTCTTGCACAAGGAATGGTAAAACAAACTGGCAAATGGCAGGTGAATCTGACATGGTTAAAGTCCTGTTTACTGAAGTTATTAAGAGCTGTGGGCAAAAATATTGGGCATGTAATGTTAGCTCACAGGTCAAAACTGATCTCATTAAAAGGTTGAATAGGATTAAGGGCTTCTTCTTGTTACTATGCACCAAAACAAAATGTCACAGCCAATCAAACCTGACCCTATCACAGCCTACCCAAACCCAACCTGACCACGGCCAATCAGAATTCACCCGGACTATGGCCAATCAGAATTCACCCGGACTACGGCCAATCAGAATTCACCTGGACCACCCAATCAGAATTTACCCTGACCATGGCCAATCAGAATTCACCTGGACTACGGCCAATCAAAATTCACACGGACTATGGCCAATCAGAATTCACCCTGACCACGGCCAATCAGAATTCACCCTGACTGCAGCCAATCAGCACATGCCTGGCCACAGCCCAACCTAATGGTTTAGTACACAATAAAATTTTAGATCTACAACTCTTTGTCTCTCTGTCACACACCTGGAGATGTTTCCTGTGAAATCTTCTGCACCTCCTCACTAGCTGCTGTCTTCATACGTCTCCCATACATTCCACTTAAAGACCTGTTTAGATATAAAATTAAAACCTAACCCAAGCCCATTCCCCCTCTCACCGTTTCGCCAAGCCCTCTAGTGGTGGACATTTCAACCCTGGGTTGAAAAGAAGGTTCTGATTGTCTACCCTGTCCATGCCACTCATAATTTGATAAGCTTCTACCAAGTCTCCCCTCAACCTCTGACATTCCAGAGGAAAGACATTTAAAAATACATTTGTGCAAGTACACAGAAGGGAAAGGTTGAGGGGGATATTGAGAGATAAACAGAGGCATGAGGGTTCAACAAAGGGGGATATTGAGAGGTTGAGAGATAAACAAAGGCATGTGGGTTCAACAATGACAAATGGAATTAGCTTCTGAGGGGCATCTTGGTCAGCATGGACATGTTGGGTCAATGGGCATGTTTCCGTGTTGTACGACTCAACCAATCATTCAATTGACTGATTGATTGAGAAATACAGCATGGAAACATATTGGCCAACGTACTCAACACCTTCTTTGCGCGCTTTGAAACCGGCAACAGCAACATGAGTGGTGTAATTCCGGCCTCGGAGGACGATCAGGTCCTCATGCTGAGCACACATGAGATACAGCGCGCCCTGCAGAGGACCAGCCCACGCAAGGCTGCAGGCCCGGACGGAGTCCCAGGACGGGTACTTAAGGACTGTGATGACCAGCTTGCTGGAGTCTTCACTAACATCTTCAACCTGTCTTTATCTCTGGCAACGGTCCTGAAGTGCCTGAAGTCGTCCACCATAGTGCCGGTGCCGAAAAAAGCAAACATCAGCAATCTGAACGACTATCGCCCGGTTGCCCTCACACCGATAGTAATGAAGTGCTTTGAAAGGTTGGTCCTCTCCCACATCAAAGCCACCATCCCTGCCTCACTGGGCCCACACCAGTTTGCATACAGAGCGAATAGATCTATAGAGGACACCATCTCTCCGGCTCTTCACACTGTCCTGACTCACCTGGAGAGACAGGGCACGTACGTGAGGATGCTATTCATAGACTATAGCTCTGCCTTCAACACGGTCATCCCCACCAAGGTCACCTCCAAACTCCACCGGCTAGGCCTCAGTTCGCATATATGCAACTGGATCCTGAATATCCTGTCGGAGCGCCCTCAGGCAGTGAGACTGGGCCTCCACCTGTCCTCCACCACCACCCTGAGTACCGGCACACCACAGGGTTGTGTACTGAGCCCCATGCTCTACTCCCTCTTCACACACGACTGTGACCCTGCATTCGCCACCAACACCATCGGCAAATTTGCGGATGACACAACGGTGATCGGGCTGATCTCCAACGGCGATGAATCAGCCTACAGAGCGGAGGTGCAGAACCTGGCGAGCTGGTGCTCAGAGAACAACCTGTCGCTAAACACAACTAAGACCAAGGAGCTAATCATCAACTTCAGAAGGTCACAGAATGAGGAATACGCTCCAGTCCTCATTAACGGGGGTGGTGAGAGTGTCCAGCTTCAGGTTTCTGGGCACACACATCTCACAGGACCTCACATGGTCTACCAACACCGCTGCGCTGGTCAAAAAGGCCCAGCAACGGCTGTTCTTCCTGAGAACACTAAAAAAGGCCGGTCTGCCCCAACAGCTTCTGACGACCTTCTACCGCTGCACCACAGAGAGCGTACTGACATACGGCATCTATGTGTTGTATCTCAGCTGCACGGCAGCGGACAGGAGATCTCTTCAGAGGGTCGTCTGCAGAGCGCAGAGGATCATTGGGACACAGCCGCCAGCCCTGGAGGTCATCTACAATGCACGCTGCCTCAAGAAAACCACCAGCATCTACAAGGACCCCACACACCCATGCAACGTCTGTTTGAACTACTCCCATCTGGCAGACGTTACAAGGCCTTCTACGCCCACACCTCCAGACTAAGGAACATCCCGAGAGCTACAGTTGCCCTGAATCAGTCCTGCTGAGAGCCCGCCATGATCTGTCCCTGCCCCCAGGGTCATCTGGCACAACTGACCCCTGCATGAACCTATTTTTTGCACTTTACCTTGTTTCCCCTTTTCTTTTTCCTTCCCCCCCCCCCCTTCTTGTTTACATGTTCGCCGTGATTTATTTAAATATTTGATTTGATAGCATCGATATGGAAGCGATAATCAAAATCCCGTTGTACTTGTACAATGACAATAAAAGATATTGTATTGCATTGTATTGTATTGTATTGGTGGGCAAAGGGCTTGTTTCCATACTGTATCTTTGAGTCAATCAGCAGTCATAGAGTCATATAGAATGGAAGCAGACCCTTTGGCCCATCGAGTCCTTGCTCACCACCAATCACCCGTTCACACGACTTCTGTTATTCCACTTTCCACATCCACTCTCGACACAGTAGGGGCAGTCTATAGAGGCCAAGTAACCTACATAACTGCACATCCTTGGGATGCAGGAGGAAACTGGAGCACCCGGAGGAAACCCACGCGGTCACAGAGAATGTGCAAACTCCACACAGACAGCACCCATGGTCGGGATCGAACCCAGAACTCCTGCGCTGTGAGGCCGTGACTCGACCCGCTACGCCGCTGTGACACCTCGACATCGTGCCAGCTTTCTGTGCTTGAATTGTGTGCCGTATTTCCTACGTTGCATCCGTGACTGCGCTCCCTAGGACTTTCAGCGACTACAGAGTGCTTTGAAGGTGCTACAAGAATGCAGACCTTCTCAGGCCATGACATGAAAGGGCTTCCATCACGGACTGAATGAGTAGGAACATTTTAAAAAGGTGTCTGCAGAAGATGACACAGACATCAGGAGAGGGTGGGGGTGGGGGGGTGGGGGTGGGGGGGGGGGGTGCAGAAGCCACGGCACATTTCCATTTTGTCATTAAAAGGGTGTCCAGTTTATTTTTAATTTTTCCTCTCCCCGTTCGCATCTCATAAATATATTGCGCGTAAATGATACATCACCTTGAGCGATCAGCTCCAGCCCATTTGTAATTCCGACATTTTGATGTCAGATTTAAAAAATTCCTAAGTAATCTTTTTGATTTATTAAAGCATGTCTGGGTTTATCGAATGTGATTTCAGATTTATCATATCCTGTTCGGATTTATTAATGATTTTCAATTTGTAAATCTGATGCTGGTTTGACAAGGCACTGACAAGCTGATCACACCAGGTTTGACGGAGAACTGAGAGCCACCTCCAGCTTTGCACAAACTGGCTCCGGTTATCAGAGTGCAAATTATTTTGTTTCCAACTCGCCCTCCTGCAAGACTCCTGGCAGCTGATTTTTCTTCGTCGTTAGCAAGCTGCAAAAGGGCGCAGAGAGGATTTACGGGGATGTTGCCAGGACACGAGGGATCTCAGCTACAGGGAGACGTTGAGCAGGCTGGGACTCTGGAGTGCTGGAGGATGAGGGGCAATCTTACAGAGGTGTATAATATCGAGAGGGGGCAGATTGGGTAAACGCACAGTCTCTTGCCCAGCGTAGAGGAATCGAGAACCAGAGGACATAGGTTTACGGTGAGGGTGGGTAAGATTGACTAGGAATCTGAGGGGTAACTTTTTCACACAAAGAGTGGTGGGTGTATGGAACGAGCTGCTGGATGAGGTAGTCGAGGTAGGGACTATTGCAACGTTCAAGAAGCATTTAGACGGGTACATGGATAGAAGAGGTTTAGAGGGATATGGGCCAAACGCAGGCAGGTGGGGCTGGTGTAGATGGGGCATGTTGGTCGGTGTGGGCAAGTTGGGCCGAGGGGCCTGTTTCCACGCTGGATCACTCTCTGACTGTGTTAGGGAGTGCAGCCCATGTTCTAAGTTTTCTTACTTGTCGCATCCACTCCCTACACATTCGGCACAGTTTTACAGAGGGCCAATTAATCTTCAAACCCACACGCCTTTGGGATGTGGGAGGAAACCGGAGCACCCGGAGGAAACCCCCGCGGTCACAAGGAGAAGGTGCAAACTCCACACAGACAACGGGCGAGATCAGGATCGAACCTGGGTCTCCAATGCAGTGAGGCGTTAGCTCTATACAATCCTCTGTGAGGTTTGCTGCAGAAGTTTGCCTCTGTTACTGCATTATTAATGCAGAGACACAGACAAATGATCTGAAGCGTGAATTGAAATCCCACTTACGTTCAGTTAATAAAATTAATCCTAAATAGAATGCAGTGGCCTAGAACTCTGCTGGTACTGAGCTGTAAGTTCCCTGAATGGCATCGTGCCTCGCCATTGACAATTTGGTCAAGAGCCCAGGTGCATAAAATGTGGGAGCACTCCATTTTAATATGGGCATCGAGAGACAAAATGTCCTTTGGTCAAAATCGCAGCAGAAAGTGCTGTAAAAATTGAGGTCAGGCAGCATCTGCGGGTGAAGATGCCTGGTCTATGTTTCAGCTCGATAACCAATCATCAGAATGAGGAACTATTAGAGACCAAACATGCTTTAACCTTCCAGTGATAGATAATGCTATATCCTTAATCTTGTGCTGTACCAAAGTGTGTATTGCATGAAATAGTGGAAAATGGCAGAAACACTCAGCATGTCAGGCAGCATCCGTGGAAAGTAGAATAAACAGCTCCTCAAACATATTCAAAATGTTTTCTTCCCAAGTGTCAATCAGGCACTAGTTTCCTAGAAAACTAATTAAACTAAAGATAATTTTATGAGAATCAAATTGTCGAACAAAGTAGGTATGTTCTGTAGGAGCAGGTAGTTCGTGGCAACAACACTCTGGACATTACAGTGTCAGCCTCTCGTCTGTGAATTTGGTCTCAGCAACCACCTCTGTTTAGACCACACCTTCGATGTGGCAAACTGTCACAGCGCAATTCACAGGCACGTTAACAAACATCGTTTTAGTTTAACTCAGCGGGTCAGGCCGCATCCCTTGAGAAAAAGGATGGGTGATGTTTTCGGGTCAGGACCCTTGGTGTCTCGCCCGAAACATTAGCCATCCTTTTTCTCCAGAGATGCTGCCTGACCCACTGAATTACTCCAGCACTTTGTGTCTGTCTTCGGTATAAATCATTATAGAAACATAGAAACATAGAAAATAGGTGCAGGAGGAGGGCATTCGGCCCTTCGAGCCAGCACCGCCATTCATTGTGATCATGGCTGATCGTCCCCAATCAATACCCCGTGCCTGCCTTCTCCCCGTACCTCTTGATTCCACCAGCCCCTAGAACTCTAACTAACTCTCTCTTAAATCCATCCAGTGATTTGGCTTCCACTGCCCTCTGTGGCAGAGAATTCCACAAATTCACAACTCTCTGGGTGAAAAAGTTTCTTCTCACCTCAATGGTCTCCCGTTTATTCTAAGACTGTGGCCCCTGGTTCTGGACTCGCCCAACATTGGGAACATTTTTCCTGCATCTAGCTTGTCCTTTATCTGCAGTTCCTTTCTACACACTAATCATTTTAGTTTACTTTAATTTGTGAACATAGCATGGAAACAGCCCACCGAGTCCACTACGACCATCGATCGCCTGTTCACCCTAGTTCCATATTATCCCACTGTCTCATCCACTCCCTGCACACTAGGCCCAATTTACAGAAATTAATTAACCTACAAACGCGCACGACTTTGGGATGTGGGAAGCCCGAGCACCCGGAGGAAACCCACGAGGTCACAGGGAGAACGTGCAAATGCCACACAGAAGCACCCGAGGTCAGGATCACACCCAGGTCTCTGGGTCAGGCAGCATCTCTGGAGAGAAGGAATGGGTGACGTTTTGGGCCGAGACCCTTCTTCAGCTAGGCCGACTAGGGTGGGGAAGGGGGCAGAGCGGAGGGGAGGGAATGCAGGAATTACTTGAAATTTTTCCTACATATATCAAGTAGGCAATTAGTTTGAAGCAGTTTTCTCAGTAGCTGTGTTCTGCTCCTACTGGTAAGGCTTGAATGGACATGTGTATAATCCCATTAATGGGGATTTCTTTCCAATCTTTGACTCACGCTATAAACATGTTCAAAATAACAACTGCGGTTTGCTATAAATCAGGCTTCTTGTTAAAATACTTTGGAAGGAGAGATTGCGAAAGAGTATATTGAAAATAAACTACTTAAGATTGCAACTGTTAGCTTTCCATTTGTCTGCAACTTCTTGGTTTGGTGATTTTGGTCAACATTCAAGTGCTGCTGATTGTTTTAGTTTAGTTTAAAGTTACAGTGCGGAAACAGGTAATTCGGCCCACCGGGTCTGTGCCGACCAATAATCACTCCGTACACGAGTTCTATCCCACACTCTAGGGACAATTTGCAGAAGGGCGGTCACGGTGGCGCAGCGGTAGAGTTGCTGCCTTACAGCGAATGTAGCGTCAGAGACCCGTGTTCGATCCCGACTACGGGCACCGTCTGTACGGAGTTTGTACGTTCTCCCCATGACCTGCGTGGGTTTTCTCCGAGATCTTCGGTTTCCTCCCACACTCCAAAGATGTGCAGGTTTGTAGGTTAATTGGCTTGGTAAATGTAGAAATTGTCCCCAGTGGGTGTAGGAGAGTGTTAGTGTGCAGGGATCGCTGGTCGGCGCGGACCCGGTGGGCCGAAGGGCCTGTTTCCGCACTGTATCTCTAAATCTAAAAAAATCTAAAAATCCGCGAGGTATCGCCAATGCCAATAAATCTACAAACCTGCACATCTTTGGAGTGCGGGAGGAAACCGGAGATCCCAGAGAAAAACCCACGTAGTCACAGGGAGAACGTACAAACTCCATACAGACGGCACCCGTAGTCAGGATTGAACCCGTGTCTCTGGCGCTGTGAGGCTTTAATTCTACTGCTGTGCCACCTTGCCATCCCTTCAGTAAAATTGTGCGTTTTGGGTAAAATTGTAAATTGTCCCTAGTGTGTAGGATCGAACTAGTGATCGGTGGTCTGTGTGGACTCGGTGGGCCGAAGGGCCTGTTTCTGCCCTGTATCCGTATCTCTAAGTATCTCACCCTTCACAGACCCTGACCGGAAGACCCTGCCCAAGTGGCGGCAGTTAATCGGCTTCGTATAAATGTATAAATTGTCAGTAGTGTGTGTAGGATAGTGTTAGTGGGCAGGGATCGCTGGTCTGCACGGACTCGGTGGCCCAATGGGCCTGTTTCCGCGCTGTGTCTCTAAGCTAAATAAAACTCGACTAAAGGTGAGCCCATGAAGATGGTCAAAGTGTGCAGCGGCGTTTCCACAAGCAGCAGGTCACAAAACAAGAGAGAATGCAAGCACGCTGCACATTCACATCATATGTCGACCAGTTCACCTCAAACCTGGATTCCCGAGAGAAGGAACCTGAGGAATTTATTAGGCATAAAGAGGCCGTTTGGCCCATTGTGCGCATGCTGGCCAAAACGTAATCTTCCTCAGAAATAGACACAAAATGCTGGAGTAACTCAGCGGGTCAGGCAGCATCTCTGGAGAAAAGGAATAGGTGATGTTTCAGGTCGGAACCCTTCTTCAGACCGACCCGAAACGTCACCTGTTCCTTTTCTCCAGTGAAGCTGCCTGACCCGCTGCGATACTCCAGTGTTTTGTGTCTATCTTCGGTATAAACCAGCATCTGCAGTTCCTTCTTACCGAGTACTTTCCTCTCTTGGGCTGGGTTACTGCCCATCAGATGCTTCTCAAAAGTGCCCCTTGTGTCTCTTTCACCCTTTCAGGTAATGCGCTCCAGATCACCAACCCCATTGGCCAAAGTGATCATTCTACCAGTTGCCTTTGCAAGGGCCCCTCTGCCAAGGACAGTAGCTCCTTCCACCCCACTCTCCCTCAGTATTAAGCACCTCAGTTACATCTCCTCTTGGCCTCCTCTCTTCCAAAGAAAACTGACTCAGTTTATCCAAGAAGATACAGTGCCCTCCATAATGTTTGGGACAAAGTCCCATCATTTATTTATTTGCCTCTGTACTCCACAATTTGAGATTTGTAATAGAAAAAAATCACATGTGGTTAAAGTACACATTGTCAGATTTTATTAAAGGCCATTTTTATACATTTTGGTTTCACCATGTACAAATTACAGCTGTGTTTATACACAGTCCCTCCATTTCAGGGCACCATAATGTTTGAGACACATGGCTGCACAGGTGTTTGTAATTGCTCAGGTGTGTTTAATTGCCCCTTTCATACAGGTATTAGAGAGCTCTCAGCACCTAGTCTTTCCTCCAGTCTTTCCATCACCTTCGGAAACTTTTATTGCTGTTTATCAACATGAGGACCAAAGTTGTGCCAAAGAAAGTCAAAGAAACCATTATAAGACTGAGAAACAAGAATAAAACTGTTAGAGACATCAGTCAAACCATAGGCGTACCAAAATCAACTGTTTGGAACGTCATTAAAACGAAAGAGAGCACTGGTGAGCTTAGTAATCGCAAAGGGACTGGCAGGCCAAGGAAAACCTCCACAGCTGATGACAGAAGAATTCTCTCAAAAATAAAGAAAAATCCCCAAACACCTGTCCGACAGATCAGAAACACTCTTCTGGAGTCAGGTGTGGATTTGTCAATGACCACTGTCAGCAGAAGACTTCATGAACAGAAATGCAGAGGCTACACTGCAAGATGCAAACCACTGGTTAGCTGCAAAAATAGGATGGCCAGGTTCCAGTTTGCCAAGAAGTACTTAAATGAGCAATCACAGTTCTGGAAAAAGGTCTTGTGGACAGATGAGACGAAGATTAACTTATATCAGAGTGATGGCAAGAACAAAGTATGGAGGAGAGAAGGAACTGCCCAAGATACAAAGCATACCACCTCATCTGTGAAACACGGTGATGGGGGTGTTATGGCCTGGGCATGTATGGCTGCTGAAGGTACTGGCTCACTTATCTTCATTGATGATACAACTGCTGATGGTAGTAGCATAATGAATTCTGAAGTGTTTCGACACATCCTATCTGCTCAAGTCAAACAAATGTCTCAAAACTCATTGGCCGGCAGTTCATTCTACAGCAAGGCTATGATCTCAAACATACTGCTAAAGCAACAAAGGAATTTTTCAAAGCTAAAAAATGGTCAATTCTTGAGTGGCCAAGTCAATCACCAGATCTGAACCCAATTGAGCATGCCTTTTATATGCTGAAGAGAAAACTGAAGGGGACTAGTCCCAAAACAAGCATAAGCTAAAGATGGCTGCAATACAGGCCTGGCAGAGCATCACCAGAGAAGACACCCAGCAACTGGTGATGTCCATGAATCGCAGACTTCAAGCAGTCATTGCATGCAAAGGATATGCAACAAAATACTAAACATGGCTACTTTCATTTACATGACATTGCTGTGTCCCAAACATTATGGTGCCCTGAAATGGGGGGACTATGTATAAACACTGCTGTAATTTCTAAATGGTGAAACCAAAATGTACAAAAATGGCCTTTATTAAAATCTGACAATGTGCACTTTAACCACACCTGATTTTTTTCTATTACAAATCTCAAATTGTGGAGTACAGAGGCAAATAAATAAATGATGGGTCTTTGTTGCAAAGATGATGGAGGGCACTATACAAGGAACTGCAGATGCTGGTTTACAAAACAAAAGACACAAAACGCTGGAGTAACTTAGGAGTGGGTAAAATTGTAAATTGTCCCTAGTGTGTAGGATAGAACTGGTGTATGGGGTGATGGCTGGTCGGCACGGACTCGGTGGGCCGAAGGGCCTGTTTCCACGCTGCATCTTTACGTCTAAGCATCTCACTCTTCCCACTCCCTGACTGGAGCCACTGATTGGGAATGGGGGGACACTGGAGTGGGTCAGGCAGCACTGCTGGAGAACCTGGATCGGTGATGTTTTGGTCTGAAAAAGGGTCAGTCGCTCAGTCTGAAGAAGGGTCCCGACCCGAAGTGTCACCTATCCATGTCCTCCCGGGAATCTGCCTGCCCCGCTGAGTTATGCCAGCACTTTGTGCCTCTCCTCCTTTATCCAACCTTCCCTCGATGTAAACAGTATACCCCTCCATCCTTGTAGATCCCCCACGCGCTCTCCCCAGCGCTGTCACGTTCCTTCCAGCGATCTGGCAAGCAGGACTGAACACAGCGCTCCGAACTGCCAGCAATCTCCCTCAACGTTTTGTGTCTGTGCAATCGCGGGGACTATCTGCAATACATTCCAATCGCTGGTTGCTCTCTCTCTGGCAAGGCTCCCCTGCTTATTGCTTTCTGCTTAAGTGTCTGGGGAGCTGGAGTCTTCCTGGAGGTAATTAGGGAAGATGGAGAGATGGCAGCAATTACTGTAAAAAATTAACACACAGAACCTGCCACCTTCTCAGTGGAATAGGGACCGGGTTATTTTCTTGGGTGTCAGTCATTGAAGCAAATTGCTAAATGACTAAATCGGTGTCACACATCACACACACCTTCCATACATCAGCTTTTGTTTAAAGCCTTTACAATCTTTAAATAAACCCTCAGAGACCCAGGCTTGCATTAGTCTGCAGTAGTGCTAAAAAGCACTTCCCATATATTAAAAATGCTCCTTTATTTCTTTTTAGAAAAAGCATTACTCTCCCTGGCTTGCAATAGATTGCCTGCAATCTCGCATTGTTTTTATGGGGATATTTTCCACATCACAAGCGCTGAATATTGTTTCCAATTTCCATTTTAAAATCAAAGCGACTTTGGTGCACATCTCAGCCTTCATGATTTGACAAATTGTAACCGCGCACAAGATAGTTTGTTACACGTATGCAAGCGTGTGGCACTTGGAGCCAAACAGCAAAGAAACTGGCCCTTCGGCCCAACCTGTCCATGCCGCCCAGGGGCAGCACAGTGGAGCAGCGGTAGAGTTGCTGCCTCACAACGCCAGAGGCCCGGGTTTGATCCTGACTACGGGTGCTGTCTGTACAGAGTTTGTGCGTTCTCCCTGTGACCACGTGGGTTTTTTCCGGGTGCTCCGGTTTCCTACCATATCCCGAAGACGTACAGGTTTGATTGGCTTTGGTAAAAATTGCAAATTGTCCCTTGTGTGTGGGATAGTGCTAGTGTACGGGGTGATCGCAGGTCAGTGTGGACTCGGAGGGCCTGTTTCCATGCTGTATCTCTAAACTAAACTATAACTACAGACAATATCCAGGTAATTGGCCAGATTTGTCAACACCAGACACACATGTTCTCTCAACTGTCAATTCCAACACCCACAGCTTTGCAGGCTGTCAGAACTTTAAGGGACTATAGACTTTTCTGAATATCTCCGTTGGAAATTCGATAGAATATACCAGCTGTCAGAATGTATTAAAAGCAACTAAACTCTTTGGCATTTGACTCATGCCCCAGGTTCTAGACCTGAGAAGGATATAGATTTACCACGGCAGCCAACCAGTGAAAAATTATTTTGCTGGAGCGTAACCTGGGAAGATAAAAATTATTGAAGAGAGCTTTTGCTCACTGGCTCGTGTGTGATGAAAATAGAAAATAACCAATTTATAAATAAGCATGAAATGAAACACTTAGCAACAAAAACAATGAACAGATCAATTCAATTGGCACTTTGGTGAACATCAATCAAATAAACCACATACTAAATAGAACGATTTTTAATTTAGAGGTGGCCCGGTTGCACAGTGGTGGAGCTGCTTCCTTGCAGCACCAGAGACCTGGGTTCGATCCTGACTACAGGTGCTGCCTGTACGGAGTTTGTACGTTTTCTCTGTGACTGCGTGGGTTTCTCTGGGTGCTCCGGTTTTCTCCCACATTCCAAGGACGTACAGGTTTGTAAGTTAATCAGCTTCAGTAACGTTGTAAATTGTCCTTATTGTGTAGGTTTGTGTTAATGTTCGGGGGGTGATCGCTGGTCAGCGCAGACCTGTTGGGCCGAAGGGCCTGTTTCTGCACTGTATCTCTAAAGTCTAAAGTCTAATTTGTTGTTCCACAAACAGACATAAGTGAGTCAACTCCAAACTCCAAACTGATCAGCTTCTAAATAACTCTTAAACCACACCACTCCAAAGACGTACAGGTTTGTAGTCTTGGCTTGGTAAAATTGTAAAATTGTCCCTAGAGTGGGTAGGGTAGTGTTAATGTGCTGGTTGGCGTGGGCTCGATGGGCCGAAGGGCCAGTTTCCACGCTGTATCTCTAGACTAAACTAAACTAAACTAAACTAAACTAAACTAATCCTTCAAAGTTACAACCAAGTCTGCTCCAGATGGATATTTCGCTCCTTAATACCTCAGCTCCAATTTTCTTAAATTGATTTGCTCATTGTGACTTGGGTCCAGTGCCATTCCCCTTGTGAGCTTCAGTGTGATGTTATCGATCACATCCTTACATCATGGGCCCCAGGCGTGGACTGTGGGGCACTGGGATGTTGTACCTTGCGTACAATGACAATAAAGGCATATTATTATTATTATTATTATGTTGCATTGTTGAAAGTGCTCTCTCTCAGAGTAGCGCCATACCAAGGAATCATCCATTTGCTCAAGTGGGAATCAAAGGCGTGAGTAGAATGGAATCCCCCCCTGGTCAACAATAGCCTTCAACCCAAAGTAAATAAATGAGCCAGTCTCATTGTGTGGGGAGGAGCTGTAGATGCTGGTTTACACCAAAGATAGACACAACATGCTGGAGTAACTCAGCGGGTCAGGCAGCATCTCTGGAGAAAAGGAA
The DNA here is from genome assembly GCF_053455715.1 of Rhinoraja longicauda. Classification (NCBI taxonomy): domain Eukaryota; kingdom Metazoa; phylum Chordata; class Chondrichthyes; order Rajiformes; family Arhynchobatidae; genus Rhinoraja; species Rhinoraja longicauda. Next base: position 5,827,383 of record NC_135983.1, read on the forward strand.
TAGGTGACGTTTCGGGTCGAAACCCTTCTTCAGACTGAGAGTCAGGGGAGCGGGAAACTAGATGTACGAAAAGGTACGGAACAATTCAAAGAAGGCACCAATGACCAAGTAAAGGTGGAGCCCACAATGCTCCATTGTTGGCCGAGGAGACTGAGCCAGTCTCATTGTTTTGTTTGGTTTAGTTTAATTTAATTTAATTTAGTTTAGTTTAGTTTAGTTTAGTTTGGAGAATGTGCAAACTCCGTGCAGACAGCATCCGTAGTCAGGATTGAACCCGGGTCTCTGGCGCTGTGAGGCAGCAACTCTACCGCTGCGCCACCGTGCCGCCTCTATTCTTCATCTCCAGAGATGCTGCCTATTCTCTATTGTCTATTGTCCAACCTGCTGAGTTACTCCAGCACCTTGCGTTTATCATCAAGATAATCTTATGCTTGAATGTCTATGCTAGTTAGGAATTCTGGTACCGAATGTTTAGTTTAGCTTAAATTAGAGATACAGCATTGGAACAGGCCCTTCGGCCCACCAGGTGCGTGCCGACCAGCGATCACCCCGTACTAACTCTATTCTACACACAGTGGGGACAATTTACAATGAGTCAGAGTAGCTGGAGAAAACCGAGGCATGTCCCGGGTGACAGTACAAACTCCGTACAGTCATCACCCACGGTCAGAGTTGAACCCGGGTCTCTGGCGCTGTACGGCAGCAACTCTACCGCTGTGCCACAGAGCCGGCCCAGGTGGCTATTGTAGTTTAGTTTAGTTTAGTTTAGTTTCGAGATACAGAGTGGAAACAGGCCCTTCAGCCCACCGAGTCTGCACTGGCCAGCAATCCCTGCACATTAACACTATCCTACACACACTGGGGACAATTTCAACTTATACAAAGCCAATTAACCTGCAAACCTGTACGTCTTTGGAGTGTGGGAGGAAATCCGAAGATCTCAGAGAAAACCCACACGGGGAGAACGTACAAACTCCGTCCAGACAGCGTCTCTGGAGAGAAGGAATGGGTGACATTTTGGGTAGGGACCCTTCTTATAAGGTTGTGAGGTCATAAGGAATAGGAGTAGAATTAGGCCATTCGGCCCATCAAGTCTACTCCGCCATTCAATCACGGCTGATCTATCTCTCCTTCCCAACCCTATTATAGGAAGGATGTCGACAAAATGGAGAGGGTACAGAGGAGATTTACTAGAATGTTGCCTGGGTTTCAGCACTTAAGCTACAGAGAGAGATTGAACAGGTTGGGTCTTTATTCTTTGGAGCGTAGAAGGTTGAGGGGGGACTTGATAGAGGTTTTTAAAATTTTAAGAGGGACGGACAGAGTTGACGTGGGTAGGCTTTTCCCTTTGAGAGTGGGGAAGATTCCAACAAGGGGACATAGCTTCAGAATTGAGGGACAAAAGTTTAGGGGTAACATGAGGGGTAACTTCTTTACTCAGAGGGTGGTGGCTGTATGGAATGGGCTTCCGGTGGAAGTGGTGGAGGCAGGCTCGATTTTATTATTTAAGAGTAAATTGGATAGGTATATGGATAAGAGGGGATTGGAGGGTTATGGTCTGAGAGCAGGTAGATGAGACTAGGTCAGAGAGAGTGGTCGGCATGGACTGGTAGGGCCGAACGGGCCTGTTTCCGTGCTGTAGTTGTTATATGGTTATATGGTTATATGGTTATTCTCCTGCCTTCACCCCATCACCTCTCTGACACCCATACTTCCTGAAGAAGGGTCTCGGCCCGAAACGTCACCCATTCGTGCTCTCCAGAGATGCTGCCTGTCCCACTGAGTTGCTCCAGCATTTTGTGTCTATCTTCAATGAATGAAAGGACGGCAAAGGGCACAGAGGGGGGGGTGCAGCGAGAGTGGATGTTGCAGAACTCTCGATCGGAGAGGGGAGGAGAACTTCATCGTGGGCATATGTTGCCTCGTTGCCCACACTCCCAATAAACGGCTGTGTACAATAATCTGCAGCGCTGACAGAAACGGAACAGAATCGTGCCGTAAATGCAGTTCGAAGAAGGAAGGGGGGGGATTTGATTTACTGGACACATGAGTTATTTTGAGTGAAGGAACAGGGTATGTTCACATGCCTTCAGATTGCTTTTTTTTTAGGGAGATGCCATTCAATATGTTTTAAATAAGATTTTAACTGCCATCTCCGCACAGGCAAGTCTGGCTCTTGTTTATATCCATCAGGTGGGAAATATAAAATTATGATCCATTCAGAAAAGATGTTGTTCTCAATTTTAAATCATATCCGCCGTTGGCAGTGAACTTCTTATTTCGGGTCAGTGTTGCTGTAATGTGACTGCTGACAATGCTGGTTGCGCTGTTAGTGCCCACATCTCCGTGTGCTGGCGCGGAGGGTAGTCATTCACGGCTGCCTCGGGCAATGGGGAAGCAAGGGTGAAAATCATTGTTTCTCCTAAGTTGGATTTATTTATCTTACGCGCACTTGCACGCGTCTGTTGTGTACATGGGTTCGAGGGCCGCACTCGATCCTCTGTTCATAAGTTCATAAATTATTGGAGCGCTGTGTGCAGTTCTGACCATAAGGTCATAAGGGATAGGAGTAGACCTAGGCCATTCGACCCATCAAACGGTGGCGCAGCGGTAGCGTTGCTGCCTTACAGCGAATGCAGCGCCGGAAACTCAGGTTCGATCCTGACTACGGGCGCCGTCTGTACGGAGTTTGTACGTTCTCCCCGTGACCTGCGTGGGTTTTCTCCGAGATCTTCGGTTTCCTCCCACACTCCAAAGACGTACAGGTATGTAGGTTAATTGACTGGGTAATATGTAAAAATTGTCCCTAGTGTGTGTAGGATAGTGTTAGTGTGCGGGGATCGCTGGGCGGCGCGGACCCGGTGGGCCGAAGGGCCTGTTTCCGCGCTGTATCTCTAAATCTAAATCTAAATGTACTCCGCCATTCAATCATGGCTGATCTATCTTTCCCTCTCAACCCCATTCTTCTGCCTTCTCCCCATAACCCCTGACACCCGCACTAATCAACAATCTATCCACCTCTGCCTTAGAAATATCCATCAATGGCCTCCACAGCCTTCTGTTGCCCTAAACAAAGATAGGCAGTTTCTTGCAGAATCAAAAAACTGCAAATGCTGGTTTATACCGAAGAAAGACACAAAGTGCTGGAGTAACTCAGCAGGTCAGGCTGAATCTCTGGAGAAAAAGGATGGGTGATATTTCGGGTCGGGACCCTTCTTCAATAAACCATCTTCCCTGTTTAATTTACTATCTACTTTCCTGTTCCGAAACGTCACCTATTCATGTTCTTCAGAGATGCTGCCTGACCAACTGAGTTACTCCAGCACTAGAACAGACCACAATCAATGAGGATAGGTGACAAAGCATCCTCTATGATAATCCTCAACACTGGTACTCTGCAAGGATGGATCCTCAGCAACCTTCTTTACTCCTTGTACACCCATGACTGTGCAGCCAAATACAAATCTAACTCAATTTACTAATTCGCTGATGAAACCACCGGAGTGGGCCGGATATCAAATAATGACGAGTCGAAGGAGATTGAGAACCTCGTAAGGGCGGCACGGTGGCGCAGCGGTAGAGTTGCTGCCTTACAGCGAATGCAGCATCGGAGACTCAGGTTCGATCCTGACTACGGGCGCCGTCTGTACGGAGTTTGTATGTTCTCCCCGTGACCTGCGTGGGTTTTCTCCGAGATCTTCAGTTTCCTCCCACACTCCTAGCACTGTTGGGGAGGGTTTAAACTAATTTGGCAGGGGGTTGGGATACAGCATGGAGCTAGTATAGGGGGTGAGGAGAAGGAAAATATAGAGGAAAAAACTGGTCAGATTGGGAGGCAGAACAAGAATGCCCCAGCACAATGGGGTAGGGCAAGTCTGAACGGCATTTATTTTAATGCAAGGAGTATTGGAAGCAAGGGGGATGAATTGAAGGTGTTACTGAACACATGGGAGTACGACATTGTTGCCATTACGGAAACATGGTTGAAGGAAGGACAGGACTGGCAGCTCAATATTCCAGGATATAGAATCTTCAGGAGAGACAGAGAGCAGGGAAAAAGGGGAGGGGGTGTTGCAGTATTAATCAAAGAATCTATTTCTGCTGTAAGAAGGGATGACATATTAGCGGGTTCCTCAAATGAGGCTATTTGGGTGGAATTGAGAAATAGAAAAGGGGCATGCACCTTACTGGGTGTATACTACAGACCCCCAAACAGTCAGAGGGAATTAGAAGAACATATTTGTAGGCAAATCTTGGGGGGGTGTGAAAACAACAGGGTAGTAATAGTAGGGGATTTCAACTTCCCGAATATTGATTGGGATAGCCAAAGTGTCAAGGGCCCTGAGGGTGCAGAGTTCCTAAGGGTCATCCAGGAGGGCTTTTTGAGCCAATATGTTGAAAGTCCAACAAGGGAGGGGGCGGTATTGGACTTAATCTTGGGAAATGAGGCCGGACAGGTGACTGAACTGTCAGTAGCAGAGCACTTTGGTGATAGTGATCACAATTCAGTGATATTTAAGGTGGTAATGGAAAAGGATAAAGAGGGACCAGAGGGAAAATTTCTAAATTGGGGCAAGGCCGATTTTAATCTGATAAGGCAGAAGCTGGCCCTGGTGGACTGGGATCAGCTTCTCGTGGGGAGGACCGCATCAGAACAGTGGGAGTCATTCAAAGGAATAATTGAAGAAGTACAGAGGAAGCATGTTCCCCTAAAGTTTAAGGGTGGGACAAACAAGTCCAAAGAACCTTGGATGTCGAACGATATAGTAGGATTGATTCGAAAAAAAAGGGGGGCTTTTGGAAGGCATAAAGAACTTAAGGCACAGGCATCATTAGAGGAATACAGAAGGTGTAGGGCGGTTCTTAAAAAAGAAATTAGGAGAACAAAAAGGGGCCATGAGATAGCACTAGCGGGCAAAATAAAAGAAAATCCCAAAGTATTCTATAAGTATATCAAGGGTAAGAGGATAACGAGGGAAAGAGTGGGGCCCATCAGGGACCATAGTGGAAAGCTGTGTGTGGAGCCAGAGGATGTAGGAGATGTTTTAAATGAATTTTTTGCATCTGTTTTTACGAGGGAGGAGGGCGATGCGGACTTAGAAATGGAGCAGGAGGGTTGTGATGTTCTGGAGCATATTGCTATTGACTGGGAGGCGGTGCTGGAGGCTCTGGCAGGCTTAAAAGTGGATAAGTCTCCGGGCCCTGACGAGATGTATCCCAGGATGCTGAGAGAGGCAAGGGAGGAGATTGCGGGGGCTCTGGCACAAATTTTCAGAGCCTCTCTTGCAACAGGGGATGTACCGGAGGACTGGAGGATAGCTAATGTGGTGCCATTATTTAAAAAGGGCAGTAGGGATAAACCTGGGAACTACAGGCCGGTGAGTCTGACATCGGTGGTGGGGAAGCTGCTAGAAAAGATTCTGAGGGACAGAATCAGTCTTCACTTGGAGGATCGAGGGTTAATTAAGGATAGTCAACATGGCTTTGTTAATGGAAGGTCGTGTCTGACTAACTTGATTGAATTTTTTGAAGGGGTGACCAAGGAGGTAGATGGGGGTAGTGCAGTGGATGTGGTATACATGGATTTCAGTAAGGCTTTTGACAAGGTCCCACACAGGAGACTAGTCAAGAAGGTAAGAGCCCATGGGATCCAGGGCACCTTGGCAAAATGGATAAAAAACTGGCTTAGTGACAGAAGGCAGAGGGTGATGGTAGAAGGTTGCTTCTGTGACTGGAGGCCGGTGTCCAGTGGGGTGCCGCAGGGATCGGTGTTGGGTCCCTTGCTGTTTGTAATCTACATTAATGATCTGGATGTCAACGTACAGGGCATGATCAGCAAGTTTGCAGATGGCACAAAGTTAGGGGGGGTGGTGAATAGCGAGGAAGGGATCTGCAAGCTGCAGGAAGATATAGATGAGATGGTCAGATGGGCGGAGCAGTGGCAGATGGAATTTAATGCTGAAAAGTGCGAGGTGATGCACTTTGGCAGGAATAACTTGGAGAGGGAGTACACCATGAATGGAAGGACCCTAGGGAAGACAGGGGTGCAGAGAGACCTTGGAGTACAGGTACACAAGTCCTTGAAGGCAGCAGGACAGGTGGACAGGGTGGTCAAAATGGCATATGGGTTACTGGCCTTCATTAGCCGGGGCATCGAATATAAAAGTAGGGGGGTTATGATAGATTTGTACAGAACACTGGTGAGGCCACAGCTGGAGTATTGTGTACAGTTCTGGTCACCACATTATAGAAAGGATGTGATAGCTTTGGAGAGGGTGCAGAGGAGATTCACCAGGATGCTGCCAGGGATGAAGGGCCTCGGCTATGAGGAGAGACTGAGCAGACTGGGGTTGTTTTCCCTGGAGCAGAGAAGGCTGAGAGGGGACATGATCGAGGTGTACAAGATCATGAGGGGCATAGATAAGGTAGATGGCGGGGAACTTCTTCCACTGGTGGAAGGTTCAACAACGAGGGGACATAGATACAGGGTAAGGGGAGGGAGGTTTCGAGGGGATGTGAGAAAGAACTTTTTCACCCAGAGGGTGGTTGGAGTCTGGAACTCACTGCCTGGGGTGGTGGTGGGGGCGGGAACACTCACAACGTTTAAGAGGCATTTGGATGGGCACTTGAAATGCTACAACATTCAGGGCTACGGTCCAAATGCGGGAAAATGGGATTAAAATTAGACTGTGTTTGGTAACGGGCGGCGCGGACACGATGGGCCGAAGGGCCTCTTTCTGTGCTGTAGGACTCTATGACTCTATGACTCTATGACTCCAAAGACGTACAGGTTTGTAGGTTAATTGACTGGGTAAATGTAAAAATTGTCCCCAGTGTGTATAGGATAGTGATAATGTGCGGGGATCGCTGGGCGGCACGGACTCGGTGGGCCGAAGGGCCTGTTTCCGCGCTGTATCTCTACACCAACGCTGTAAAGACACCAACCTTTCCCTCAATATCAAGCTCGTGTCCCTTTTTCACCGCAAAGGCTTTGTCACTTACTCCACCCTTCTGCTCTTCACACCACCCCTCTCCTCGCTTGTATCCACCTATCACTCGCCAGGCTTTGTCCTAGCGCTGTACCAGCCTTCTCTCCCCTACTCCAATCAGTCTGAAGAAGGGTCCCAGCACAAAATGTCATCTACCCATTCCCACCACAGATACTGTCTGACCCATTGAGTTCCTCCAGCTCAGATTTCAGCATCGGAAGTGACTCCATCGAGACACTAAGGGCCAGTGGAATCAAGGGATATGGCGAGAAGGCAGGCACCGGTTACTGATCGTGGATGATCAGCCATGATCACAATGAATGGCGGTGCTGGCTCAAAGGGCCGAATGGCCTCCTCCTGCACCTATTTTCTATGAGACAAGACCTTCTGAAAGCTTCAGTAATTTTCATGTTCATAAGTTGTAGGAGCAGAATTAGGCCATTCAGCCCATCAAGTCCTCTCTGTCATTCAGTCATGGCTGATCTATCTTTCCCTCTCAGCCCCATTCTCCTGCCTTCTCCCCATAACCCCCGGCACAGTGTTAGTTGTGGTCCAGATTGAATTGTAGGGATTATGTGTGTAAAGGAAGGACTATTGTCCAGTCATAGTCTTGGTGATGTGTTGCTCCTGGCTCCGTGACAATGACGCATGGACTGAAGCAAGATGGGAAGTTTAAATTTCAAGATACATCATGGAAACAGGCCCTTCAGCCCACCGGGTCCATACCGACCATCGATCACCCGTTCACACTAGTTCTATGCTATCCCACTTTCCCATCCACTCCATACACACACTAGGGGCAATTTACAGAGGCCGATTAACCTCCAAACCCGCACGTCTTTGGGATGTGGGAGGAAACCGGAGCACCCGGAGGAAACCCACGCGGTCACAGGGAGAACCTGCAAACTCCACACGGACAGCACCCAAGGTCAGGGTCGATCCCGGGTCTCTGGCTTTTGTGAGGCAGCAGCTCTACCCGCTGCGCCACTGTGACACAAGTTAGCTAATTCGGAAAATGATTTTATCATCCTCGACTTTTCCCCGGATCATTCTCCAGGAGATAAAGTGGCTGCACTGTCAACAAAATATTACCAGACCGAAGGTCATAAGGTCATAAGTGATAGGTGTAGAATTAGGCCATTCGGCCCATCAAGTCTACTCTGCCATTCAACCATGGCTGATCTATCTCTCCCTCCGAACCCCATTCCCCTGCCTCCCCATAACCTCTGACACCCTCTGACACTCTGACATCTATCTCTGCCTTAAATATATCCTCTGACTTGGCCTCCACAGCCGTCTGTGACAAAGAATTCCACAGATTCACCACCCTCTGACTAAAGAAATTTCACCTCATCTCCTTCCTAATTCTTTAGTCCTAGACTCTCCCACTAGTGGAAACATCCTGCCCACATCCACTCTATCCAGGCCTTTCGCCATTCTGTACGTTTCAATGAGGGCCCCTGTCATTTTTCTAAACTTCGGCGAGTACAGGCCCAGTGCCGACAAACGCTCATCATAGGTTAACCTACTCATTCCTGGGATATGACCTCATTCCGAGTGCTATCTGTGTGATACTTCTGACCGCCGATTCTCAGTGTGATACCTCTGACCGCTGATTCTCACTGTTATACCTCTGACCGCTGATTCTCCGTGTGATACCTCTGACCGCCGATTCTCTGTGCGATACCTCTGACCGCCGATTCTCAGTGTGATATGTCTGACCGCTGATTCTCCGTGCGATACCTCTGACCGCTGATTCTCAGTGTGATACCTCTGACCGCTGATTCTCACTGTTATACCTCAGACCGCTGATTCTCCGTGTGATACCTCTGACCGCCGATTCTCAGTGTGATATGTCTGACCGCTGATTCTCCGTGCGATACCTCTGACCGCTGATTCTCACTGTTATACCTCTGACCGCTGATTCTCACTGTTATACCTCTGACCGCTGATTCTCCGTGTGATACCTCTGACCGCCGATTCTCAGTGTGATATGTCTGACCGCTGATTCTCCGTGCGATACCTCTGACCGCTGATTCTCAGTGTGATACCTCTGACCGCTGATTCTCACTGTTATACCTCTGACCGCTGATTCTCCGTGTGATACCTCTGACCACCGATTCTCAGTGTGATATGTCTGACCGCTGATTCTCTGTGCGATACCTCTGACCGCTGATTCTCAGTGTGATACCTCTGACCGCTGATTCTCACTGTTATACCTCTGACCGCTGATTCTCTCTCCACAGCCACAAGTTGTGTCGGCCGATAAGATCCTGCAACGAAGATGCTTTGAGGCAAGACAGGTCTATTGCCATTGCTGCTTGGCACTAAACAGACTTGAACCTGCCAAGGTGAAGCAAGCAGTCTATGACTCCGGCAACAGATTTCATTAAAACCACCACCTTTCCTCATTTGTCAGAGGCAATCCATAAGGAGCGAATGGGTAATGTTGGCCGCACTCTCAAGCAAAGGGCATTGATTGTAGCCGGGGAGAATCACGTGGGAAACTATTTGCTCAATAACAGAAAACAAATAGCCTTGGAGATCATTACTGCAGTACTGGATGTGTGAGGACAGACAGACAAAGCACAAGCCTTTTTTCAAAGCTTCATAACTTATAATTAACCCATGGTCTGCCCTGTGGTGAAGGGGAGTATTTTACTTTAGAGATAACAGTGAGGGAACAGGCCCTTCGGCCCACTGAGTCCGTACCAGCCAGCGACCACCCTGTACACCAGCACTACCCTACACACTAGGAACTATTTACAATTTACAGAAGTCAATTAACCTACAAAGCTGTGCGTCTTTGGAGTGGGGAGGAAACCGGAGCGCCTGGAAAACCCCACACGGTTGGTGTTATTAGTTTATTGAATTATTTTGTGTTTGTTATATATTTCTTATATAAGAGGACCATTCCCCCTTCTCCCTTCCCCCATCAGGCCAGAGATACAGAAGTATGAAAATGCACACATCCAGATTCAGGGACACTTTCTTTCCAGCTGTTATAGAAACATAGAAACATAGAAGCAGATTATTATCTCAATGGTGTCACATTAGGTAAAGGGGAAGTGCAATGAGACCTTGGTGTCCTTGGACACCAGTCACTGAAAGTAAGCGTGCAGGTACAGCAGGCAGTGAAGAAAGCTAATGGCATGTTGGCCTCCATAACAAAGGATTTGAGTACAGGAGCAAAGAAGTCCTTCCACAGTTGTATAGGGCCCTGGTGAGACCACATCTGGAGTATTGCGTGCAGTTTTGGTGTCCTAATTTGAGGAAGGTTGTCCTTGCTATTGCGGCAGTGCATTAATGAGGTTAATCCCTGTGATGGAGTGACTGTCATATGAGGAAAGATTGGAAAGACTAGGCTTGTATTCACTGGAGTTTAGAATGAGAGGGGATCTTATAGAGACATATAAAATCATAAAAGGACTAGACAAGCTAGATACAGGAAAAATGTTCCCAACGTTGGGGGAGTCCAGAACCAGGGGCCACAGTCTAAGAATAAAGGGGAGGTCATTTAAAACTGAGATGAGAAGAAACTTTTTCACTCAGAGAGTTGTGAATTTGTGGAATTCTCTGCCACAATCAGTGGAGGCAAATTCACTGGATGAATTTAAAAGAGAGTTAGATAGAGCTCTAGGGGCTAGCGAAATCACGGGATATGGGAAGAAGGCAGGCACAGGTTACTGATTGTAGATGATCAGCCATGATCACAGTGAATGGCGGTGCTGGTTCGAAGGGCCAAATGGCCTCCTCCAGCACCTATTTTCTATGTTTCTACATTTCTATAAAATCCCCTCTCATCCTTCTAAACTCCAGTGAATACAAGCCTAGTCTTTCCAATCTTTCCTCATATAAATGTCCCCGGTGTGGGCCGAATAAAGGAATATATTATTATTATTATTGATATTATTATTATGACAGTCCCGCCATCCCAGGGATTAACCTTGTGAACCTACGCTGCACTGCCTCAATAGCAAGGACGTCCTTCCTCAAATTAGGAGACCAAAACTGCAGACAATACTCCAGATGTGGTCTCACCAGGGCCTACATATGGCGATTAAACAAAAAAAAGACACAGTGCTGGAGTTACTCAGCGGGTCAGGCAGCATCTTTGGAGAACATGGATATGTGACGTCTCGTCTCGAGATCCTTCTTCAGACCAGTCGCACACCAGTTATATAGGCACTACAAAACCCAGCACACAATCTTTTTAAACATGCTCGAAAGACAGCAGTTTATTATACATTGATAGGCGCGATTTATTTCAGAGAATACTCGTTTGATTTTAAAGCAGGAAACAACATTGTTTTAATTATACATATTTACAATCTCTTTAACACATCACATTTTAATTAATTATTTCGCTGAACCAAGATGCTAATCTCAATTCATTATTTTAAAGCCTTGCAAAGAACGGCAGTTGATTGTTTAAACATTCACCGAGAGGTGCTAATTATTCACACATGAGATGGAAGCTCATGAGATAAAGGCTTGAAGTCACCCGTCTACTGCGCTTTCTTTCTGCCTTTACTTGTATCGGGTGAAGTGAGTTCTGGCTGGGGTGCATGTTTTAGAGATGGACGCACCAAGGTGGGGATTGCCATTGGTCAACAGCACGTGCGCCAGGGAATTGGTGACTGACCGGACTTTGCTCCCAGCAACTTGGTTCCATTGACGAATGTTCCACGGAGCCGCAGCAGGTGGTGCCTTGGTTCCATCCCGGCCGCTGGTTCTGGCTGTGTGGGCTTTGCACCTTCTCCCTGTGACCAGGCCGGCGCTCGTAGAGAAAGCTCATCAACGCCTCCACATCCTCAGAAGATGGAGGAGATTCGGCAAGACGACGAATACTCTCTTGAACCTCTACAGGTGTACGGTGGAGAGCACATTGACTGGTTGCATCACAGCCCGGTTCAGAAACTCGAATGCCCAGGAACGAAGGAGATGACAAAACGTGGTAGACCACAAGTGGTCCATCACGGGTGCTGACCTCCCCACCATCGATGGGATCTACAGGAAGCTCTGCCTCAAAAAGGCAGCCCGCATCACCAGAGCCCCGCACCACCATGACCATGCTCTCATTTCACTCCTGCCTTCGGGAAGAAGGTAGAGAAGTCTAAAAACTGTGACCTCCAGGTTCAAGAACAGCTTCTTCCTAACAACCATCAGGCTCTTGAACACGACACAACACAAACCTTAACCATGAGCTATATTCTGTCTTTGCTTGCCCTAAGGACGTTGGAGGTTTTGCACCAGTTTTGGGGGAAATATATATAGATTTTTGTTTTGTTTATTATGTGTTATTTGTGATTAGTGTGTTTAGGGACCTATTATACTGCTGCAAGTAAAAATTCCATTGTTCCGTTGCCAGTACAAATGACAATTAAACACTCTTGACTCGATTCCCTCCACCTCCCAAAGATGTGCTGGCTGATTGGTCAATTGGTTACTGAAGACTTTAGACTTTAGAGTCACAGCGTGGGAACAGGCCCTTCGGCCCACCGAGTCCGTGCCAACCAGCAATCACCCTGTACTCTAATACTATCCTACACACTGGGGATAATTTACAATTTTACCGAAGTCAATTAACCTTCAAACCTGTAAGTCGTTGTGATGTGGAAGGAAACCGGAGCAGACGGAGGAAACCCACATCCTCACAGAGAGAACGTACAGATTCCGTACAGACAGCACCCGTAGTCAGGGTGGAACCTGGGCCTTTGGCACTGTAAGGCAGCAACTCTACCGCTGGGCCACTGTGCCTCCCTGCGATAACAACTATAACTAGTTGTTATAAATTAGCCCTTAGTGTACGTAATGGTACAAAGTATCAAAGGGTTATGTGTGGGAGAGAATAAGTTGCAGAGGTATAAGGGAATAAGGAGGGAGGGAATGGGATGGATGGGAATGCTTGCCTAAGAGTCAGCATGGAACCAAAGGCCCAAATGGTCTCCTGCTTTGTACAAAAGTGACCATGAGTCTGGGATTGCTGGACTCAGGGGAATGCTGCATCCTGTCATAGTTTAGTTTAGATTGAAGATACAGCATGGAAACAGGCCCTTTGGCCAACCGAGTCTGCAGCCGTACACTAGTTTCATCCGACACCCTAGGGACAATTTACAGAAGCCAATTAACGCGCAAACCTGTATGGCTCTCCACGCGGTCACGGGGAGAACGCACAAACTCCATGCGGACAGCGCCCGTGGTCAGGATCGAACCCGGATCTCTGGTGCTGTAAAGGCAGTAGCTCTACCAGCTGTGCCACCATGCTCCATTGGTTGCACCCAGGAGAGAGTGACATGGTACCAAAGTGTGCAAGGCAAAGCTCCTGGGACTGCCTCTTGAACTAACTGCTTATCTCACAGATTCTCCGGTTGAAATATTCGACCTGTCTCTTCGAACAAAAGTTATCCTAGGTCAATTTTATCGGGAAAATGGTGGTCTTGTTGGGGAGAGGCACGACTTCTATTCCGGGTAGTCTGCCTCACCACCACACATCCCCGGGCCACGTACATCATGGTGAGACGCAGAGTGAAGCTCCATCCTCCATGCCCACTGTGTTACCTGCCACTGCTTGCCCGCTATGCATCCAGCACCTTAGACTACATAACCCACACTACACTGGAGACAGTTATCACGCAGTGGAATTAGACTGAGCCCGAACACACTCGGTTCATCAAAACACAAAGTGCTGTAGGAACTCGGCGGGTCAGGCAGCATCTGTGGAGGGAATGCACACACCACACCTCTTCTTCAGACTGATGGGTCCTGCCCCAAGATGTCGCCCGTCCATTCCCTCCACAGATGCTGCTTAGGCCGCTGAGTTCCTTTGCTTTTCATCTCGAGATTCGAGCATCTGCAGTTCCTTGTGTTCTAGTGCCATGTGTCTCTGAAGTCACTTCATGTTTCATCAGGGGAAGGAAGTCTTTACTGACAGAAGTCCTCGTTAAACCTCAATGGGGATCTCAGAACGAACACTCAGTTCCCATCTGTACACTTGTGGCACGAGGGCAGCGCGGTGGCGCAACGGTAGAGTTTCTGCCTTTGACCGCAAGAGACCAGGGTTCAATCCTGACTACGGGTGCTGTCTGTATTGAGTTTGCACGTTCGCCCAGTGACTGCGTGGGTTTTCTCCGGGTGCTCCAGTTTCTACCCACACTCCAAAGACGATACAGGTTTGTAGGTTAAATGGCTTCAGTAAAATTGTAAGTTGTCCTTAGTGTGTGTAGGATAGTGTTAGTGTACGGGGTGATCGCTGGTCGGCACGCACGTGATGATTCAAAGGGCCTGTTTCCACGCAGTATCACTAAACTGCAAACTGAACACTTGTTACATTGGTTCCGTGGTAGACAATTATGAGTGGCTTGAAATGGGAGAGGTCCATTTCCCTGAGAATGGAGATCAGGAACGAGAGGGAACAGAGTTTGTGCATTTGGAAGATGGATTAGAGAGTTGTTCTTGCACCTGAAGAGTTTGAGGGCCCAGAACACCCTCTGTTAAAGGGTGGAGAAATAAATCATCCTCTCTACAGTTAAAAAGTACCGTAATCCACTTTAATCCACAAGGCTCCACACCAAGAGATGGCATCTGAGGTGAGCCTTACCTGCTACGTTCCAACCAGCATGGACATGAAGGGCTGAATGGCCTCCTGTTTGCAGTGGCTTTTTAGGGCATCATTGAAATGGCCAGGTAGTCAACCACGATTGGTGGCTCTCAATAGGAACGGTCCGTCCCCCCCAATCCCCCTCCCAACGCATGCAAATATCTCCTATTCACATCTCTTCACTTCAGTTTAGTTAAGTTTAGTTCAGTTTAGTGAAATAGCGTGAAAACAGGCCCTTCAGCCCACCGAGTCCATACCGACCAACAATCCCTGCACACTAATACTATCCTACGCACACTAGGGCCGATTGACATTTATACCAAGCCAATTAACCTAAAAACATGCACGTCATTGGAGTGTGGGAGGAAACCGGAGCACCCGGAGAAAACCCACACAGGTCACAGAGAGAACGTACAAACTCATACAGACAAGCACCTATAACCCGGTCTCTGGCACCGTATGGCAGCAACTCTGCCGCTGTGCCACCGTACCACCCACTACTGCCAACTGGTACTATTGATCCTTGTAAGAAGACAATTGCCAGCAGCAGAATCTCCAGAATGGTCAAACCTCGGCCAAATCCATTGAAGATATCAGTCACATAGCAGCATAGACATATCCCACGCAAGACCTAGTCACCATCGAAATACATCACCAGCTTACAGCAGCAAAACCTAGACAGCCTCTTCGGGATGGTTTTAGGATATTAAAGAGGTGTTGTTAGGCGTGAATCCATATAAATGTAGCACAAGTTGCAGATAACAGAGATGCCAGTGTCATTTACAGAACATGGAACAGTACGGCACAGGAACAGGCCCTTCAGCCCACAATGTCTGTACCAAACATGATGCCAAAGTAAATTGATCGCTTGTGCCTGAACTTGGCCTATCTCCCTCCATTCCCTGTCTACCCACATACATATCTAAAAGCTACTAGACCAAGTGGACCCGTTGGGCCCAAACCTCTCCTGCATTGGTGCAGCACCCTCTCCTCACCCACTCCCCTCTCTCCTCAACCCCCCACTCCCCCCTTCCCCCCTCCCCTCCCTTCCCCCTCCCCTCCTTTTAAACTTTAAAATGTGAATAACTTAAAATATATAACACCGATTTCAATAAAACTACTTGCATTATCACTAAAGTGACAATGGTGAGTAAGGTGGGCCTAAAATTGTTGCGCTATCGTGTACCATTTTGGCTGAAGTTCAGTCACAAACAAGATAACAAACGAGAGTTTTAGTATATAGATGAAATGCCTCCACCACCACCTCCAGCAGCATGCTCCAGGCACCCACACTCTCTGCGTAAATAAAATTGCCCCGAACATCTCCTTTAAACTTTCCCCCACTCACCTTAAACCTTTGCCCTCTGGCTTCTTTAAATTGTAAATTGTTATTAGTGTGTGGGGGAATCTCTGGTCGGCGTGGACTCGATGGGCCGAAGGGCCTGTTTCCTCGCTGCTCCTCGATACTAAACTAAACTAAAATAATCGTGGCAGGTTGTGTGGATTAAAAAAGCTATTTGCGTGTGGATTCGTGTTCCAACACCTCAGTGGTTGCATTTTGATGAGAGATTGAGGCTTACATGCGTGTTGTACACACTCTCAGCTGGTCTATGGTCGACACAAAATGCTGGAGTAACCCAGCGGGTCAGGCAGCATCTCGGGAGAGAAGGAATGGGTGACATTTCGGGTCGAGACCCTTCTGACGTTCTCCCACTAGCCTTCCGACTACATCCCATCTTTGTCCCGCCCCCACCCCTGACATCAGTCTGAAGAAGGGCCTCGACCCGAAACGTCACCCATTCCTTCTCCCCCGAGATGCTGCCTGACCCGCTGAGTTACTCCAGCATTTTGTGTCTACCTTCGAGTTTAACCAGCATCTGCAGTTTTCTTCCTGCACACTCAGCTGGCCCTCTGCATGCTCCTCCGTGCTATCAGACTAAACCTCCAGCCTTGACATTGGGGCTATTACTTAAAATCCAGGCCATCTGACCAGTCAAGTGATACAAATTTATTTCCTACTTCTCTGCTTTCATCTGCGCTATCAGAAGGGCGATCCAATTACATCGGCTGATGCCAAGGGAGTAGGCTAGACTGGTCAATATTTACAGCTTTATTGTGCTGTGTTACTGCAATAACAAACAGAATCACTGCATAATTACCGCGGAACCTGTCCCACTCCACTTCCAATCACTCCTGGGAAAGCGATTAGAGTCATGGAGTGTACAGCGTGGAAGCAGGCCCTTCGGCCCAACTTGCCCATTCCCACCACGATGCCCCATCTGCACTGGTCACACCTGCCCGTATTTGGCCCCTACCCCCCGAAACCTTTCGAATTCAGCACAACACCTGTGATGATAATGGAAGGCAGGTGATTTTTTTAAAAAAATATGGGTAATATCAAAAGACTGGGGGAGGTGAAAATATTTATCTGAAGTAACCAGAAGAATTTGAGAGGAATGCCAAAAGTCTGAAGTAAAAATGCTCAAATGTTTACCATCTACATACAGGCACAAAATGCTGGAGTAACTCAGCGGATTAGACAGCATAGCATCTCTGGAGAAAATGAGTAGGTAATGTTAAGGGTCATCTATCCATTTGCCGGACCCGTTGAGTTACTCCAGCATGTTGTGTCTATCTTTGGTAGAAACCAGCATCTGCAGTTCCTTTTCATAACACACCATCCCAATACATTGAGCTTGGTGTTGAATGGGGGAGCCTGTGATGCAGTGTCAGACGGTGAGGTGCTGTTCTTTGGGCTGCTATCGAGTGGAGGCTGGGGTGGAAGAGGTCAAGGTGGAACTGAGATGGAGAAGGGACGGGCGACTGGGTTTTGGCGATCAGAAGGATGGTTTGGGTTTTAGAAGGATGAGAGGAGATCTTATCGAAACGTATAAGATTATTAAGGGGTTGGACACGTTAGAGGCAGGAAACATGTTCCCAATGTTGGGGGAGTCCAGAACCAGGGGCCACAGTTTAAGAATAAGGGGTAGGCCATTTAGAACGGAGATGAGGAAAAACTTTTCCAGTCAGAGAGTTGTGAATCTGTGGAATTCTCTGCCTCAGAAGGCAGTGGAGGCCAATTCTCTGAATGCATTCAAGAGAGAGCTAGATAGAGCTCTTAAGGATAGCGGAGTCAGGGGGTATGGGGAGAAGGTAGGAACGGGGTACTGATTGAGAATGATCAGCCATGATCACATTGAATGGCAGTACTGGCTCGAAGGGCCGAATGGCCTCCTCCTGCACCTATTGTCTATTGTCTATTGTCTATTGATCAGGCTGGTGAACGCATGTTCTGCAGGATCGTCTCCTGATCAGCGCTGGGTCTCTTCGATGTAGGGGAGGCCAAAACGTGAACGGTGCACAACGTGCGCTGAATGGAAGGGGGATCAGCAGGCCAGAAGAATCAATATAATGTGATGAGCCTTGGGCTTTCCACCAAGAAGTCCATCTGGAATGACTACCAGCACTCTGCCCCACAGTCAGTCTGATGAACCTAACTACATCGTGGCCAGGAAATTCAAGCCAAACAAAATATGGTACAAGTTATATTGTCTTAATAAACAATAATTACCACAAATAACACTGGATGAGTATGTAAAGAAAGCAGTGATCAGTGGGCACTGTCCAAAGTAATTATACACGCGCATACAGAGACGTGAACCTCTCCTGACACTCTGCCAGATGCACTCACTTACTGCAACATCTCAGGATAACAACAGGACATGAGTTAAGTTTGGATTGCATTCATGAAGTCAGCCGCTCGCAGTCTGGGCCTGGTTAACCATTCCTCAGCGCAGACAGAACACAGCTGTACGCCTGCACTCTCTCCACAAACAAAAACATTCCCCATTTTCTTTTAACCCTAATTCCCTCGGTAATCCTGCAACCAACCCCACCTTCGATGGCCTGTGGAGTTTCCGCTAACTGCCTGTGTTGGAAGGGAGTTGGTTTTGGTCCTCTCGAGCGGGCTTTCACTCGAAGGAGACAGCAGGGAAACAGGCCCTTCAGCCCACCAGTCCGAAGAAGGGTCACGGCCCGAAACGTCACCTATTCCTTCTCTCCAGAGATGCTGCCTGACCCGCTGAGTTACTCCAGCATTTTATGTCTACCTTCGGCCCGCCAGGTCCACACTGGCCACCAATCACCCGTTCACACTAGTTCCACGTTGTCCCACTTTCCCATCCACTCCCTGCACACTAGGGGCAGTTTACAGAGGGCCAATTAGCCTACAAACCCGCACGCCTTTGGGATGTGGGAGGAAACCGGAGCACCCGGAGGAAACCCACACAGTCACAGGGAGAACGTGCAAACTCCACGCAATACCCTAGCTTATGGAAGGACCATTCAGAAGCCTGGCGTGCAGCGTAGGTTTACTAGGTTAATTCCCAGAATGGCGGGACTGTCATATGTTCAAAGACTGGAGCGACTAGGCTTGTATACACTGGAATGTAGGATGAGGGGGGATCTTATCGAAAAGTATAAGATTATTAAGGGGTTGGACACATTAGAGGCAGGAAACATGTCCCCAATGTTGGGGGAGTCCAGAACAAGGGGCCACAGTTTAAGAATAAGGGGTAGGCCATTTAGAACGGAGATGAGGAAAAACTTTTTCAGTCAGAGAGTTGTGAATCTGTGGAATTCTCTGCCTCAGAAGGCAGTGGAGGCCAATTCTCTGAATGCATTCAAGAGAGAGCTAGATAGAGCTCTTAAGGATAGCGGAGTCAGGGGGTATGGGGAGAAGGCAGGAACGGGGTACTGATTGAGAATGATCAGCCATGATCACATTGAATGGCGGTGCTGGCTCGAAGGGCCGAATGGCCTCCTCCTGCACCTATTGTCTATTGTCTATTGACAACAGAGGGGAAGAGGCTGCTCCTGATTCTGGTGGTGCGCACTTTCAAGCTTCTGTACCTTCTGCTGGATGGGAGCGGGGAGAAGGAGGAATGAATGGAGCCAGGCATCTTTAATGATGTTGGCTGCTTTTCCAAGGCAGCGTGCAGTCTCGATGGAGTCAATGGTGGTCTGTGTGATGGGCTGGGCTACATCTGCCAGTCTCTGCCATGGCTTGTGGTCTTGGGCACAGCTGTTGCATAAGAAATGTCTCGAGGTGGGATTCCAACTAGTCCTAGATAAACTGCCGAATTAAAGCTTTAGACTTTTAGACTTTAGAGAAACAGCACAGAAACAGGCCCTTCAGCCCACCGAGTCCGTACACTAGCACTATCCTGTACACTAGGGACAATTTACAATTTTACCCAAGCCAACTAACCTATAAACCTGCACATCTTCGAGGTGTGGGAGGAAACCGGAGCAACTGGAGGAAACCCACACGGTCACAGAGAGAACGTACAAACTCCGTACAGACAGCACCCATAGTCAGGATTGAACCCGGGTCTCCGGCGCTGTGAGGCGCCAACTCTACCGCTGCTCCACTGTTCTCAAGCGGGAGTGAGAATCACAGAACTTTAAGATAACTTTAAACCTTAACCTTAAAAGAACCTTAAGACATTAGACATGTACATGGATAGGACTGGTTTAGAGGGATCTGGGCCAAATGCAGGCAGGTGTGACTAGTGTGGATGGGACATGTTGGTTGGTGTAGGCAAGTAGGGCCGAAGGGCCTGTTTCCACACTGCATGACTTTATGACTCTATGACCATATTTGGGACCAGGAGGAGAGCATGCAGCCCATTGAGAAAGATCTATCCAATGTAGTCCCGCCTTCCAGTGTTTTGTCTACAGGTCTGCAGACCATGGCTCTTCCTGGAGACATCCACTCAGGACTGGCCCACTCCTTCAGTGGGTTCTACACCTTGGGAGTGAAAATACTTTCTCTCTCTTCCTCTCCAATCCTTAACCCCTCTAATTATTTCCAAATGGATCCTTAATGCAAACAGACTGGGGGAGTTTCTCGTAACATTCGGAGTCTGGACATAAACGCAGATAGGCGGGAGAGTGGTTGCAGGTGGGCAGCGGGCAGTGCAAGGGTTGGAGAGGTGGCAGCTCACTCCTCTGATCGCTGAGCTTGCCGGCTTCCAGCCTGGCCCTGCCACCGTCTCCCTGCCAAGCAGGAAAGGACACAGAGAAGATTTAAGAGGATGTTGCCAGGACTCGAGGGCCTGAGCGATCGGGAGAGGTTGAGCAGGCTAGGACTCGAATCCTTGTAGCGCAGGACGTTGAGAGTCTAATCTTACAGACGCATAGAAAATCATGAGAGGAATAGATCGGGTAGTCTCTTGCCCAGAGTAGGGGAATCGAGAACCAGAGGACATAGGGTTAGGGTGAGGGAGGAAAGATTTAATAGGAACCTGAGGGGCAACGTTTTCACACAAAGAGTGGTGGGTATGTAGAATGATCTGCTGGACGAGATAGTTCAAGCAGGTACTATCGCAACGTTTAAGAAACATTTGGACAGGTACAAGGATAGGACAGGTTTAGAGGGGAATGGGCCAAATGCGGACAGGTGGGACTAGTGTAGATGGGGCATGTTGGTCCTCTCCAACTCTAGAACAAGAGTAACAAACATAATTGCACAATATGTCATGAATGCTATCTTTTATTCAAAGAGGATCATCTCCTCTGTGGTTTGTAGTTCAATAATTAAATGACTAAGTAACTATGAAAGGTAGACACAAAATGCTGGAGTGATTCAGCAGGTCAGGCAACATCTCGGGAGAGTATGGGTGACGTTTTGGGTCGAGACCCTTCTTCAGACTGATGTCAGGGGAGGGGGCGGGACAAAGATAGGATGTAGTCGGAAGACTAGTGGGAGAACTGGGAAGGGGGTGGGGATAGAGAGGGGAAGAAGGGGCTACCTCAATGTTCATACCGCTGTGGTGTAAACTGCCCAAGCGAAATATGAGGTGCTGTTCCTCCAATTTGCGCTGGGCCTCACTCTGACAATGGAGAAGGCCTAGGACAGAAAGGTCAGATTGGGAATGGGAGGGGGAGTTGAAGTGCTGAGCCACCGGGAGATCAGGTTGGTTGAGATGGACTGAGCGGAGGTGTTGAGCGAAACGATCGCCGAGCCTGCGCTTGGTCTCGCCGATGTAGAGAAGTTGACACCTGGAACAGCAGACTACGAAACATGGATTAACGTAGTGCAAAGCTTGCTAATAATCAATAATCAGTTTAGAAGGATGAGGGGGGACCTCATTGAAACTTACCGAATAGTGAAAGGCTTGGATAAAGTGGATGTGGAGAAGATGTTTCCACTAGTGGGAGAGTCTAGGACTAGGGGGCAGAGCCTCGGAATAAAAGGACTAGCTTTAGAAAGGGGATAAGGAGGGATTTCTTTAGTCCGAGGGTGGTGAATCTGTGGGATTCATTGCCACAGAGGGCTGTGGAGACCAAATCAATGGATATTTTTAAGGCTGAGATTGACAGATTCTTGATTAGTACGAGTGTTGGGGGTTACGGGGAAAAGGCAGGAGAAAGGGGTTGAGAGGGAAAGATAGATCTGATTATTTTTAGATTTTTAGTGTTAGATTTAGAGATACAGCACGGAAACAGGCCCTTCGGCCCACCGAGTCCGCGCTGCCCAGAGATCCCCGCACATTAACACTATCCTACACACACTCGGGACAATTTATTTTAACATTTACCCAGTCAATTAACCTACATACCTGTACATCTTTGGAGTGTGGGAGGAAACCGAAGATCTCGGAGAAAACCCACGCAGGTCAAGGGGAGAACGTACAAACTCCGTACAGACGGCGCCCGTAGTCAGGATCGAACCTGAGTCTCCGACGCTGCATTCGCTGTAAGGCAGCAACTCTACCGCTGCGCCACCGTGCCGCCCAGCTACGATTGAATGGCGGAGTGGACTTGATGGGCCGAATGGCCTAATTCTGCTCCTAGAACTTATGAACCCATGAAATGACACTGCATCACGTTATCACACGATAACTAAGGGGGGGGGAGGGGTGACCAATTAAAGCTCCCTCCCTGTACCTAGTGTCTTGCAGGAGTCTCAGCTGACTACGAAAGCTGGTTCAAGGCTGTTTCAAGAGCAATTTGCAATAAACTCGCAGATTTGTGTTCAACAATAAATAGCAACATCACTCAGAACGAATCAAGGACTTGCGTACAACCGATGAGACAACGCAGTGCAGTGAAGTGTTTGCTTTTGACAGTGGCACCTTGTACAGTGCGATACCTCTCTCCCAGCAGAGAAACCAACTATCAAAGTCATCTTTAACTTATCTGAATAACCATTTATAGCAATTTTATAACAACTCACTTATTTGTCTGAACGATGTCCCACAGTAAATCACTGACACGGATTCTGAGCATTACATTTTTCATGCTTTTGAAATCTTCCCGTTCTGACAGAAAAATGACATTAATCTAATCCAATGTATACTTTTCCGCAGTTCAGACATAAGCCATGTGTTACAGATAATCATTCTCAATGCATCTGCAAAGTAATAGTGCAGGTATTTAAGCCACATGTAAGGCATGCAATAATTGTGCACAGATGGCAGCGTTGCAGATGTGGGTACTTATCTGTTAAAATAAAGCTTCTTGGAGCTGGGGAAATAGAATTTGTACACCTCAGCAATGCAATTAGATTGGGAGAAAATCTGAAGCATTTAATCTTCCCTGTAGCATGACAAGCTGGAGAAATGTCCTTACCTTAGATGTCTAACCATCTGCAGATGTTTGACATGCCTACACTGAATACTGCAGATAGTGGTTTGGCCTGTTCAGATCATGTATCAAGCTAATTTAGCAGTTTAAAAAAAGCAGCCCGTGATTCATGACACGTTTCGGCTCTGAGGTACAAGAAAGCACATGGTTCTGATCGGATCTTTCCACGGGCCCCATTATCGACCGTCTCTGAGGTCACCTGAGACTCAGAGCGCAGAGGGATGGTGTGAGGTGGGCTTCCTTTTCACCCGGTTCAATATTCCCTCGAGAAAGTCCAGAGGAGTTCCAAACGATTGCACTAAATCATGAGAGGAATAGATCGGTAGACGCGCAGAGTCTCTTGCCCAGGGTACAGGGAATTGAGAACCAGTTGGCACAGCGGTAGAGTTGCTGCCTCACGGCGCCTGAGACCCGGGTTCAATCCTGACCGCGGGCGCTGTCTGTGCGGAGTTTGCACGTTCTCCCCGTGACCTGCGTGGGTTTTCTCCGGGTGCTACGGTTTCCTCCCACACTCCAAAGACGCGCAAGTTTGTTAGTTAACTGGCTAGGTACCGTTATAAATTGTCCCTAGTGTGTGTTAATCTGTGGGTGTAAGGAAATAACTGCAGATGCTGGTACAAATCGAGGTATTTCGAGGTACAAATGGAGTAACTCAGCGGGTCAGGCAGCATCTCGGGAGAGAAGGAATGGGTGACGTTTCGGGTCGAGACCCTTCTTCAGACTGATGTCAGGGGGGCGGGACAAAGGAAGGATATAGGTGGAGACAGGAAGATAGAGGGAGATCTGGGAAGGGGGAGGGGAAGAGAGGGACAGAGGAACTATCTAAAGTTGGAGAAGTCAATGTTCATACCGCTGGGCTGCAAGCTGCCCAAGCGAAATATGAGGTGCTGTTCCTCCAATTTCCGGTGGGCCTCACTATGGCACTGGAGGAGGCCCATGACAGAAAGGTCAGGCTGGGAGTGGGAGGGGGAGTTGAAGTGCTCAGCCACCGGGAGATCAGGTTGGTTAAGGCGGACTGAGCGAAGGTGTTGAGCGAAACGATCACCGAGCCTGCGTTTGGTTTCGCCGATGTAAAGAAGGTGACATCTAGAGCAGCGGATGCAATAGATTAATCTGTGGGGATCGCTGGTCGGCGTGAACTGGGTGGGATGAAGAGCCTGTTTACGTGCTGTATCTCTAAAACAAAAACGAAGGTTTAAGTCGAGGGGGGGAAGATTTAATAGGAACCTGAGGGGTAACGTTTTCACACAAAGGGCGGTGGATGTATGGAACGAGCTGCCAGAGGAGGTAGTTGAAGCAGGGACTGTTGCAACGTTTAAGAAAGATTTAGACAGGTACTGTACATGGATAGGACAGGTTTAGAGGGATATGGGCCAAATGCAGGCAGGTGGGACTCGTGTAAATTGGGCACGTTGGCCAGTGTGGGCAAGTTGGGCTGAAGTGCCTGTTTCCATGCTGTATAACTCTATGACTCTAAGCTTCAACCAGAACTCAAGAACACAAGGAAAAGGAGCAGGTCACAAAGCCAGTCGAGCCTGCGCTGCCATTCAGTATGATCACAGCTTCAAGGGGAAACCTTTATGCACAGAGGGTGGTGGGTGTATGGAACAGGGTGCCGGGGGAGGCAGCTGAGGGGGCCACGGTAACAACATTTAAAAAGCATTTGGATAGGTACATGGATAGGAAAGGTTTGACAATAGACAATAGGTGCAGGAGTAGGCCATTCGGCCCTTCGAGCCAGCACCACCATTCAATGTGATCATGGCTGATCATTGGAGGGATATGGGTCAAATGGGAGCAGGTGGGACTGGTGCAGATGGGGCATCTTGGTCAGCATGGGCAAGATGGGCCAAACGGCCTGCTCCCATGTGTAGAAAGGAACTGCAGATGTGGTTTATACCGAAGATAGACACAAAGTGCTGGAGTAACTCAGCAGGTCAGGCAGCATCTCTGGACAAAAAGGATGGGTTATGCTTTGGCTTGGAGCCGTTCTTCAGACTGTCCATGATTGAACGGTGGTGTAGACCCAATGTGCTGAATGGGCTAGTTTTGCTCCTATGTCTTACATGGATTTATGGAATAAAGTCCTAGTCTTTCCAACCTCTCCTTATAACTCAGTCCCTCAAGTCCTGATAACTTCCTTGTAAATCTTCTCTGCACTCTTTCCAACTTAGTTTAGTTTAGTTTAGTTTAGAGATACAGCGTGGAAACAGGCACCTTGGCCCACCGAGTCCGCGCCGACCAGCGATCCCCGCACGCTAACACTATCCTACACACACTAGAGACAATTTACAATCACACCAAGCCAATTAACTTACAAACTCTACGTCTTTGGAGCATGGGGGCGAACCGGAGATCGCGGAGGAAACTCCATACCAGCTGCACCTGTAGACAGGATTGAACCCGGGTCTCTGGCGCTGTGAGGCAGCAACTCTACCGCTGTGCCACCGTGCCGCCCACACCTGGCAGAGCTCTCCCCAGCAAACAAAGGTGCTTCTCCTGATCCAGCACACACCAAGCTGAGCCTTAATCACTTGCTTCCTCCATCTCATTGCAGTTCATCTGCTGCCTTTATCACCTGCTCACACATTCATTTCCCTTTTCAATGGCTCTTGTCAAATGAATGTGCCGACATTTACAAAACAATGTACAGGGATGTGTGCAGGAGACAAATCACAGGTCCCGAGAGATGGGAGATGCCACTCATTCACAGCAGGGTTGCTGTGGGACACACACACAACATACACACACACACACACACACACACACACACACACACACGACACGCACACACACACCACACACACCACACACACTAACACACAACACGCACGCACGCACACACATAACACACACACACACACACACACACGACACGCACACACACACCACACACACACACACACTCACACACAACACGCACGCACGCACACACATAACACACACACGCGACACGCACACACACACCACACACACACACACACTCACACACAACACGCACGCACACACACACACACACACAACACTCAACACGCACACACACACACAACATGCACACACACACACACACAATACGCGCGCACACACTCTCTCAACACGCACACACACACACAACACGCACACATGCACACACACAAACAACACGCACGCACGCACATACAACACGCACACACACACTCACACACACATACAACACGCATGCACACACACAACACGCACGCAAACAAACACGCACGCACACACACTCACACATACACACACAACACGCACGCATACACACTCACGCACACATACACACACACAACACACTCGCACACACTCGCACCACACACACACACTCTCATACACCACACAAAACACACACACACACTCACACACGCATGCACGCTCACACACACCACACACACACACACTACACACTACACACACATGCGCACACACACACACTCACGCACATACACACACAACACCCTCGCACATACTCACACACACACGCAGGTACACATACACACACTCGCACACACAACACGCACGCACACATGCGCAAGCACACACTCACACACACAACACATACGCGCATGCGCACACACATACACGCATGCACACACACACTCACACATACACACACACAACACACGCGCATATGCTCATGGACACACACACACTCACACACGCAGACACACACACACATTCATGCACACTCACATCACACACAACACACACACACACACACACACACATACATTCACACCACACACACACACACACACATTCACACCACACACAAACTCACACACACACCACACACAACACACTCACACACACATAACCCCTATCGTGAGAAAGTTCCAAAGATTTATGATTCTCTGAGAGAAGATTTTTTTTCCATTTCTTTCTCAAGGTCAACTCCTTATCAAGAGACAACATCCTGTGGATCTAGGTTTCCCCCATCTCACCATCTCATAGAGTCACACCGTGGAAACAGGCCCTTCGGCCCAACTTACCCAAACCGACCAACATGCCCCATCTGCATTAGTCCCACCTGCCCGCGTTTGGCCCATATCCCTCTAAACCTGCCCTATCCATGTACCTGTCTAAATGTTTCTTAAACGTTGCGATAGTCCCTGCCTCAACCACCTCTTCCTGCAGCTCGTTCCATGCACCCACCACCCTTTGTGTAAAAGAATTACCCCTCGAATTCTCATTAAATCTTTCCCCCCTCACCTTAAACCCATGTCGTCTGGTTCTTGATTTCCCCTAGTCTGGGCAAAAGACTCTGCGTTTACCAGATCTATTCCTCTCATGGTCTATTCTCTGTCCTCTATCCTCTATCCTCTGTCCTGTCAAAACTTAGATTTCAATAAAATCACCTCTCATTCTCCTCATTTCTAATGATTATCAACCCAACCTGCGCCTTAGTTTGAAGAAGGGCCTCAACCCAAAACGTCACCTATTCCTTCTCACCAGAGAAGCTGCCTGAGCCGCTGAGTTACTCCAGCATTTTGTGTCTATCTTCAGTGCAAGCCAGCATCAGCAGTTCCTTCCTACACAATCATTCCTTCCCCTTATTAAATCAACTGAGTGAATCTTCTCTGAATTGCTTCTGGGTAAAAGAGCTGATCAACATCAAAGCCCATGTTGAAGGTAAGTTATTGGCCTGGTCAGAGGATCGACCAAGTTGCCAAGGGTTGGATGTGGAGGGTGTAGGGAGTGACTAAAGATATCCCTTAAGCATGAGTGTTGTGGCTTCGATTATTCACTATATTTATTAATGGCTTTGATACCAGAATAGGGAGCTGTACAGTATATCTACGTTAGCCAATAGCACAAAGATTGGTGGCATAGTAAGTCATCTAGACAGGAGCATCGTGTTATAAAGTGACATTGATAGATTGAAAGGATTGGCCATGGTGGCGCAGCGGTAGAGTTGCTGCCTTACAGCCAGAGACCCAGGTTCGATCCCGACTATGGGTGCTGTCTGTACGGAGTATGTACGTGACCGTGTGGGTTTTTTCCAAGATCTTCGGTTTCCTCCCACACTCCAAAGACGTACAGGTTTGTAGGTTAATTGGCTTGATGTATGTGTAAATTGTCCCTAGTGTGTGTAGGATAGTGTTAATGTGCGGGGATTGCTGGTCGCACTTCAACATGGCTCTTCACTCCCATTCAAGGGGGAATTATTAATGGGCAATAGGTTTTGAGGTTGTCAGTGATACTGTGTAGGACTAGTGTAAGAAAATAACTGCAGATGCTGGCACAAATCGAAGGTATTTATTCACAAAATGCTGGAGTAACTCAGCAGGTCAGGCAGCATCTCGGGAGAGAAGGAATGGGTGACGTTTCGGGTCGAGACCCTTCTTCAGACTGTGTAGGACTAAATATATAAACGGTATGTGGCTTCTTGGGTCATAGAGTTCTACAGCACTGAAACAGGCCACTCGGCCCAACTCGTCCTTGCCGGCCAAGGTGCCTACCTGAGCTACTCCTACTTGTCTGCATTTGGCCCATATCCCTCTAAGCCCAGTGACCACGTGGGTTTCCTCCAGGTGCCCCGGTTTCCGCCCACGCCCAAAGACGTGCGGGTTTGTAGGTTAATTGGCCCTCTGCAAATTGCCCCTAGTGTGTGGGGAGTGGATGAGAAAGTGGGAGAACACAGAACTAGTGGGAATGGGTGATTGATAGTCGCCATAGACTTAATAGGCCAAAGGGCTTGTTTCCATGCTGTGTCTTTCAATGAATCAATCCACTTACTCTTCAAGGTCACATCCAGGGAGTGCCTTACAGTGAGGAGAATTTCTGCAGCCACCTCCCTGTGAATCGCAAACCTCCAGCTGGGTGAAAACAATGGGCGGCACGGTGGCGCAGCGGTAGAGTTGCTGCCTTACAGCGCCAGAGACCCGGGTTCAATCCTGACTAAAGGTTCGATTTGTTCCCCCGTATCGTATCTCCATCCCCACTGCGGCCTAACATCGTGGAGTTGGCGGCCTTTCCTGGAGACCGGCCCGGCGCTCCAAGCCGCGGGAGTCTGCGGGACTTTACCGGGGATCGAAGCTCCAACCGCGGGGCCTGTGGACATTGACACTGTGAAGCTTGCAGTCTCTGGTAAGAAGAGGCCGACTCAGGAGCTCCATGCTGTGGGAGAGTTTCAACCACCCCGACGGGGGAGTTTCGATCACCCCGATGGGGGCTTCGATTGTCGGCTGCGGGGGCTTTGATCGCCCCGACTACGGATGGTTCGACTGCCCCGACCGCGGGAGAACAAGAGAAGGAAGAAGTTTGAACTTTATTGCCTTCCATCACAGTGAGGAATGAGGAATCCGCTGTGGTGGATGTTTATGTTAACTTTTATCTTATGTGGTTGTGTGTCTTGTTGCTTTTCACTTAGCATGGCTGTATGGTAACTCAAATTTCACTGTACCTTAACTGGTACATGTGACAATAAACTGACCCTGACCTTGAAACCTCGAAACCTTGCCTGTGCGGAGTTTGTACGTTCTCCCCGTGACCTGCGTGGGTTTTCTCCGTGATATTCGGTTTCTTCCCGCACTCCAAAGACGTGCAGGTTTGCAGGTAAATTGGCTTGGTTATAAATGTAAATTGTCCCTGGTGTGTGTAGGGTAGTGTCAGTGTGCGGGGACCGCCGGTTGGCGCGGACTCGGTGGGCCGAAGGGCCTGTTTCCGCGCTGTATCTCTAAGCCAAAACTAAACTGATTTCTCTGGCCAATCCCGCTGCCAGTCAGGTCCATGCCCGATGGGAGAGCTGGCCGTTTCGGTACCTGAAGCAGCCAGGGCGGGCGGTCCAAGCACGGTTCACACACAATGGTGAGGCCAGAGCTTTACTGCACGGGCACAATTGATGCAAGTGTTTAGCCGCGAAGATCACAGAGAAACGGGACTAATAATGGAAACCCGGAAACAAAACGAGAAAAAAAAAGGTTGCAAATGGCAGTGTGACGCAAGCTGTGGCAATAGATCACTGCCGCACAATGGCATTCTGACAGGTAACCTGTTCACCAGGTACACGGTGACCAGCTCTCACGCCCCACTGGGCCCTTTGAGCCGCACTGTGTTGGCTGCCGGAGAAGGACGAACTGCAGGGCAGGAACGAAAGGCAAAGTGATGCAGACATAAACAGCTCCTAAATAGGCTTGGTTATAAATACATGACATCACTGACCAGCATGTGGATTTACCGTCTCCACCGCTCCACTGGAGGCCCTCCGTCTACATCATGGAGCCGAGCACATAAATCCCAGCGCCGGTCAATAAGCCTTATGATAAATCTTCTCCAGAGACACTGCAGAGCAGAGACTGCAAAAATCCATTACATAAACCAGCAGGCCCAACAATGCCCCGAACTTAGACTTTGAGCTAGGCCCACGCACTGACCCAACTTCAGGTTCGTTTCGTTTAGAGATACTAGTGTGTGATCGATGATCGGCATGGGCTCGGTCGGCCGAACGGCCGGTTTTTATGCTATATCTTTCAATGGATCAATCCAATCAATCTTTAAGTTCACGTCCAGGTAGTGCCTTACTGTGAGGAGCATTTCTACAGTTGAGCATGGAAATGTAGATGTAGGCCCTTCGGCCCACTGTGTCCACGCTGACCAGTGATCACCCATACACCTAACACTATTCTACACACGAGGGACAATTTGCAATTTTCAATCGAAGCCAGTTAACCTACAAACCTGTGCGTCTTTGGAGTGTGGGAGGAAACCGGAGCACCCGGGGAAAACCCACGCAGGTCACGGGGAGAACGTGCAAACTCCATACAGACAGCACCCGTGGTCAGGATCGAACCCGGGTCTCTGGCGCCGTGAGGCAGCAACTCTACCGCTGCGCCGCCGTGCCGCCCCTATTGTGTTTAGCATTGATATGTATTGGGAATCTACCCACGCAACACTTGAATGAAAATCTGCGGCACGGTAGCACAGCGGTAGAGTTGCTGCTTTACAGCGAATGCAGCG
Source organism: Rhinoraja longicauda (assembly GCF_053455715.1). NCBI lineage: Eukaryota > Metazoa > Chordata > Chondrichthyes > Rajiformes > Arhynchobatidae > Rhinoraja > Rhinoraja longicauda. The sequence goes on from NC_135983.1 coordinate 5,858,595, forward strand.
CCGGAGACTCAGGTTCGATCCTGACTACGGGTGCTGCACTGTAAGGAGTTTGTACGTTCTCCCCGTGACCTGCGTGGGTTTACTCCGAGATCTTCGGTTTCCTCCCACACTCCAAAGACGTACAGGTATGTAGGTTAATTGGCTGGGTAAATGTAAAAATTGTCCCTAGTGGGTGTAGGATAGTGTTAATGTACGGGGATCACTGGGCGGCACGGACTTGGAGGGCCGAAAAGGCCTGTTTCCGGCTGTATGTATATGATATGATATGATATGATATCACTATGCAAAGTCTCATTCTGCCATCCTCTCCATTTAAAATGTCGTGCCTTCCAATGCTCATCTTTTCATTTAGTCTATCCTTAACCTGGCTTTTTTCTCGGGGTTTAATTTGAACTCTGTTTCTCAAAAGTAGCTTGAAACTGTACGTGGTTTAATTTAAAAAGCATTCCTCATAATTACATGCTGATTCAGTCGCTTTATATTGCAACTTCCTCAATTATCTTATACGGCACATTCTGCTCAAATAGGAAACTATCGAGCAAATTAGTCATTACTGATATTATTGTAAATTGTGCTCAATTACCAAACGCACTTATCATGTAATACAGCAGCATCTCGAAAATAGTTTGCACACAGTAAGTACACATCGGAGTTCAGGTGAAGGTTTCGCTTTGTTTAGTTTAGAGACACAGCATGGAAACAGGCTCTTCGGCCCACCGTTTCACCCTGGGAACGTGCCACGCCAAGGCTATGAACAGTGTGGTTCAGTCCCAGAAGGAGATGTTTGCTGTAGGAAGGAACTGCAGATGCTGGTTTACACCAAAGATGGGCACAAAATGCTGGAGTAACTCAGCGGGACAGGCAGCATCTCTGGAGAGAGGAGTCTCGACCTGAAACGTCATCCATTCCTTCTCTCCAAAGATGCTGCCTGACCCCCCTGAGCCACTCCCACTGAGTATTTTATAGACAAAAGACAATAGACAATAGGTGCAGGAGTAGGCCATTCAGCCCTTCGAGCCAGCATTCACCGTGATCATGGCTTATCATCCACAATCAGTGCCCTGTTCCTGCCTTCTCCCCATATCCTTTGACTCCGCTATCATTAAGAGCTCTATCTAGCTCTCTCTTGAAAGCATCCAGAGAATTGGCATCCACTGCATTCTGAGGCAGAGAGTTCCACAGATTTACAACTCTCTGAGTGAAAATGTTTTTCCTCATCTCCGTTCTAAATGGTCTACCCCTTATTCCTATCTTATTCTGATTTTGTGTCTATCTTAGGAGATGCTTGGTGTTGGCAACCTCACAGGTTCTGGTTAGTGGTTTTTTTTAGAGATACAGCGCAGAAACAGGCCCTTCGGCCCACCGGGTCCGCGCCGCCCAGCAATCCCCGCACATTAACACGATCCTACACCCACTAGGGACAATTTTTACATTTGCCCAGCCAATTAACCTACAAACCTGTACGTCTTTGGAGTGTGGGAGGAAACCGAAGATCTCGGAGAAAACCCACGCAGGTCATGGGGAGAACGTACAAACTCCATACAGACAGCACCCGTAGTCAGGATCGAACCGGAGTCTCCGGCGCTGCATTCGCTGTAAGGCAGCAACTCTACCGCTGCGCCACCGTTGCCGCGGAATTAACCAGCGGCCCAGTGTGTTAACTTTGGACAAGCTGATCACTCACAGTGAAGAAAGAACGTTCTGGAAGGCGTGGAGTGTGCAGGGGAGTTACCAGAAGCCCCGGGAAAAGGAAAAATGAATCCATCATCACACATAGCTGCCAATATCTGACACCTCCAGCCTTTTCTCAGATTGCTTCCTCGTGTTCTCTCTGCAACGTCACAGGTCATGGGGAGACCTGGTCGAAGTATATAAAATGATGAGAGGCGTCCGTAGGGTAGACTGCCAGTACCATTTTCTCAGGGTGGAAGAATCAAATAGCAGAAGGCAAAACCTTGTGGGCAAAGGTGCAAAGTTTAAGGGAGACATTCAGGTCAACATTTTTACACAGAGGAAGGTGGGTGCCTGGAACGTGCTGCCAGGGGTGGTGGTGGGGGCAGGTATGATAGTGGTGCTCAAGAGGCTTTTGGATAGGAATAGGGATGTGCAGGGAATGGAGGATATGGATTATGTGCAGGCAGGTAAGAGATGGTCTCAGCATCATGTTCGGCACGGACATTGTGGGCCGAAGGGCCTGTTCCTGTGCTGTACTGACCTACGTTCCATGTTCCGTGTTGGAGTCTGTGGTTCCTACGTTGGTCTCTCATCCATCACCTCCGAGCCCACAGGACCCAGGCAGGAAGGTCATCCTCAACCCTAATGAGAGGAAGATGACAGCATCGCATTTCGGCACCAGACTCATAATGCATCCGCAGTGTTTGATATGGTACGGTATGGTGTGGTGTGGTGTGGTGTGGTGTGGTGTGGGGTGGTGTGGTCAGTGTGGTGTGGTATGGTGTGTGTGGTGTGGTGTGGTTAGTGTGGTGTGGTCAGTGTGGTGTGGTCAGTGTGGTGTGGTGTGTGTGGTGTGGTGTGGTGTGTGCGGTGTGGTGTGGTGTGGTGTGGTGTGGTCAGTGTGGTGTGGTGTGGTGTGGTGTGGTGTGGTGTGGTGTGTGCGGTGTGGTGTGGTGTGGTGTGTGCGGTGTGGTGTGGTGTGGTGTGGTGTGGTGTGGTCAGTGTGGTGTGGTGTGGTGTGGGGTGGTGTGGTCAGTGTAGTCAGTGTGGTGTGGTGTGGTGTGGTCAGTGTGGTGTGGTGTGGTGTGGTGTGGTGTGGTGTGGTGTGGTGTGGTGTGGTGTGGTGTGGTGTGGTGTGGTGTGGGGTGGTGTGGTGTGGTGTGGTGTGGTATGGTATTATATTTGTCACATGTACCGGGGTGGTGGGGTGGTGTGGTGTGGTGTGGTGTGGTGTGGTGTGGTGTGGTGTGGTGTATGTGGTGTGGTGTGGTCAGTGTGGTGTGGTGTGGTGTGTGTGGTGTATGTGGTGTGGTGTGGTGTGGTGTGGTGTGGTGTGGTGTGGTGTGGTGTGGTGTGGTGTGGTGTGGTGTAGTGTGGTG